>NC_134696.1:21216972-21411972 GCF_050947455.1 Rhinoderma darwinii
TTCGGGCCACTAATTAATGACAAATGTCATGGCCGACCGGTGACAATGCCAATCTCCGTGCTCTTGCAGAGATCTGGTGTTATCACTCACATGATATGGAACATTTATTCATACCTGCCACTAGCACTCCCTGTCTCAGCTTTTAGAACAGTGTCTGTGACCGGGCTGCAGCTCCACTCTATCTGTTTCATCTTCCTGTTAGTGAATTAAGAGGAAACAAGGGTCTGCAAAACAAAAGTGTGAGGTATGAAATGAAAGGCCCCCTCATAGGTACTGCACATGAGGGTCTAAGGATGACCATACACCATAGATGGCTGCCAGTCGAACGCTGGTTTGGCCATCAGCTATTCCTTTTGACACCCCTCTCATACACATGCATGATCGGGTGACTGTCTAAAGCTGTACAAACGATCCCACCTTCAACAGGTCCCACCTGGCCAATCATAGTCTGTTTTAAAAATGGCAAATTTCTGCCATTTTGGACGACTTTTATCTCGTGTATGGCCAGCACTCCACAAAGGTTCTGCACCTGAGGGTCTAAAAGCACTGTAAGGCTTTGAATTGTAAATCTACCAAGTTGTTCAGTTATGTAGGATGTGTTGCAACATAACTAAGCTGGTTTGTCATTCAGAAATCCAGGAAAGCTGAGTGCCAAGAAATCGAATCTTTTATAAAACAATGTCACACAAAAAAATATATGTCCGAACCCTGTAGAACATTTTGCCCTGTGTGTTGTGCAGTATCAATTGTAAATGACTCATCACCTTGTTATTTTCATAGTGTCCAGGACGATCTCTCAACCAACTGGCCCCAAACCATTTACTTCACCTTCCAGTTTTACCGTTTTCAGCCAGTAACATCCTCTCGCCTGCAGCTCGTACAGATTCATTCTGCTACTAAGTCACGCTCTGATACATCGGCCCGTCTCTTAGTTCATATCAACAAGGACGGCTCATTAAACCCAGGTAGGAGTAACAATGCACCACCCTTGTGCTGAAGGTACAATCTCTAAATGTTTAACCCTAACATGTCAGTCTTTGGGGTCTTAGACCTGTAAAGAAAATGTCTAGATCAATACATTAAGGCACACATACTGGAACACTGATGCAACCTCTCAGGACCCGCTTCTATGAGCCAGAGTGGAGAGCCGCTAACAAACAGCGGGCAATGCTCCGGCAGACCCTGTCCATCTGTGTATTACATGGACAGCCATTCACTTGAAGGACCGCATGTAATACTACATTTCTCCTGTAGCGGCCACTGCAGGGTAAAATGAGCAGCCAACAGCAAACACTCCCGCTAAAATTAGCTGTTTGCCAGGGGTCTTGTGTGATGGAACCGTGGCGATCAGCTCATCACTGCGATTGCTCTCATATTGTGATGAGAACCCATGTAAATAAATAAATAATGACTCTTGATTTTTTTTATGTACCTTTAAAGAGTATCTGTACTTTCCATAACCTTTTGATATGTCATAGAGAAGTTTTGATCGGTGGGGGTCCGGGTTCTGAGACCCCAACCGTCGCTGAAGCGATGGTGCAGATCACTCAGCTGAGCACCCTGCACCTTCGCCTGTGATCGGTGTTCCTCGTTTGGCTGAATATTGGGACTAAGACGCTCTATGTATGCCGTCTTTAGCCCAACGTAGAACACAGATCACAGCTGAACGCTTCTGCACCTTTGTTTCCGCGACAGTGGTGATCTCAGCACCCGGACCCCACCAATCAAAACTTCTGATATGTCTCTATGAGTGCAGATACCCTTTAAGTAATTTTTTAAATGTTTGTCCCACTTAGGCAGTCGCTTCTCTAAATGAGCACTTGCTGGTGATCAGGTGATCGCGCACATCCAGCAGCTGAAATCCCCGGCGTTAACCACTGGTAGCGCTTCAGGCTTCTGCACTTTTTTCCTGCATCTACTGGTCGTTTTTATGAAATCCAGGATTGTGGCCAGTCATTCCATACAATTGGGTCTTGGCACCCCATTATAATATAGTTCTGTATATGTCCTATAGGGTCTCCTGGGTATCAGATGAAGTACATGGTGGATCCCGGATTCCTCAAGCCCGGAGAACAAAGATGGTTTCTACGGTATTTGGCACTTCAAACCCTTCAGATTGATATTTGGGATGGGGAGTCCCTGCTTCTGATTGGATCCGCTGCTGTAGAGATGAAGGTACGTGTATATAAAGACCAGATCCAGTCACCCTTCATATAAGTGTAAATAATGTACCAAACCTTCCGAGGAAAGTACTGTCTTAATATTAGTGTCTTTATTTTCCTTGTGAATGTTGTCGGGACGTATATTAATTCCTCCTATTAATTGTCTGTTTGTACCAGTATAAATGGATCATTCTGAATCCCATCGTAGGTAAGAAAAAGGAAATAAACCAGAAGAAAGCAGCGTCCTTTATTGATATGTAACTTAATTCCTTTCCTTTAGGTTCGCGGGGTTTGTGCAGATCTTTTACCTTTTTTATTACTTTTATTTAGTTGGAAGTAGCGAGGAGGATTATTGTTATAGAAAACAGATGTAGCTGGGAGGATAAACACAGAACGCTTCTGCTACCTGCAAATATAGAAGGAATTCAATGTAAATTTAGATTTCTTTCCCAGAAGGAGTGTAATATAATATACATTAACTTATATACAATGCACAGTATGTACCTATACACAGCTATATCATTTTCATGTATGTATACACCTACTGTATTTACACCCACCTATATAGGATTCATGTATATATGTATGTATACACTTATATACACCCCTATACAGAATTGATGTATGTATACACCTACTCTATATACACAACTATATAGGATTGATCTATATCCCTACTGTATATATACACACCTATATAGGATTGATGTATGTATACACCTACTCTATATACACACCTATATAGGATTGATGATTGTATACACCTACTGTATATATGGTACACACAAATATATAGGATTCACTTATATACCCACCTATATAGGATTCATGTATATGTGTACCTATTGTAACAACTTGGGGGCAATAAGCTCAGAGGATTGCCATCTCTGGGGTAAGATGGTTGGCATACTAGAAAACTCTCACTCCAACACCGTGTATTTGGTTGATAACTGTGCGCCACCAGCTTTATTATCTTCACAAACAGCAAAGTAGTTTTACAACACAACGCAAAATAAACCCTGGGCCGTCCAGCCTCTAACTAAACACATAGCGTCCCGCCCTATCAGGGTGAAAGACCTTCTGCCCAGCACCTCACAACAAACACTTACCAGAACTCATGACTCCCGCAGGCCGGCAGTGGCCGTCTTCTCCAGACTGGGAGCGCTGTGTGAGTAGATCAAACGTTTCTTAAACCCTTAACGACAAACCACGTACATATACGTGGCAGTCGTTAAGGGGAAGTATGGAGCAGGCTCAGAGGCTGAGATTGCTTCATACTTAGCGGGTGACGGCTGTGTAATACTGCCGATACCTCACTGCAACAGGCAGAATCAAATATCACTTTGATCTCGCCAATTTAACCCCCTAGGGGGGCAGCCCACTCCGAGGTGCCATCACTCCCCAACCCCTGCGCGACGATGGCTCCCAGGTCTGCCATCTTTCTACTCCTTTAAAACACCCAAATTGCTGTTTTTTTGGTCATCTTAGCTCTAAAAAAAAATGCAATAAAAAGTGATCAAAGTGTCGCTTGTACCAATAAAAATGACAACTCCTCCCATAAAAAATAAGCCCTCATATCACTCAATCACAAAGAAATAAAAAGTTATGGCTCTCGGAATATGGCGACACAAAACAAGATTTTTTTTTAGCAAACAGTGATTTTTTTTTAAAGTAGTAAAATATAAAAATATAAATTTGGTATCGGCGCAATTGTATCAACCCGTAGAATGAGGTTAACGTGTCGTTTTTACAGCCTGTTGGACATCGCTAAAACTAAACCCACCCAAATAATGGCGTAATCGCTGTGTTTGGCCAATTTCATGGCAAAATATTTTTTTCAGTTTACCAGTACATTATGTGGTACAATAAATGGTACCATGAAAAACTACAATGTGTCCCACAAAAAACATACGGCTATGTCGGCGAAAAGATTAAAAAAATGTTATGGCTTTTGGAAGGTGGGGAGGAAAAAACAAAAATGAAAATTTACCGTGTCATTAAGGGGTTACAGATGGCAACTAATGACTCATAAGACAACGCAAACCCTGAACTGTCCTAAAGACGGAGTGGAACTTTTACCTTCTCTTTTCTCCCTATTACAGCGGCCAATGATCAGGCAAAAGAGCGATCATATAAATTCTTATTCCTGATCATTGTCCTGTGTAAACCGGGAAACAATCAGCCGATAAATGGGGAATCGCTCGTTCATCAGCTGCTCGTATGGTTTATGCAGCCAATAAAATGTCGGCAGCACATGTGTAAACAGGGAGATATGCTGGCGACGTGATAGAAATGTACGCTCATCCCCATCCCTTGAGACAGGAGCAAACGAGCGCCGATCAACGAGCTGTTTCGTTGATCAGCGCTCGTTTTTAAGGCCTTTTATTGGGCCGTGTAATAGGACCCTTACACTATAGCATCCCCTCCTTTTTCCCAGTTTTTTCACATAGTAAATGAAGATAGAGGAGACTTTCTCTAGCAAAATATTTTCTGATTATCACCCGCCGCACTATATAAGATGCATGTATGTACTTACATGGGATGTATTTACTTGTACTGCACTCATGTATAGATTATGTAGGATTCCTATATAGGATATATGTACTTGTATGGGATGTATGTACCTATATGGGATTCCTGTATGTTTTTATGTCGTATAGGACTTATGTATCTATATCATATGTACTGTCTGTGTGAACCGACTGTATATAGGCTGTTTCTACTTGTAAAGCATGTATGTATTATACATATATAGAATGTATGCACCTAATATGTATGTAGGAGCTTAGGATATATGTACCTATGTAGTTTGGACATGCGGACGAGCCCTTACATGGCAGATCATGGATGTAGTGGGGGAGAGTCAAGCACAGGTTACCTATATAATCCTGTCCACGATTAATGGCGCCGACCCGACCGTCTGTCCACCCTCCGAAGCCGTCAGTCCTGCAAAATATATCTGAACATAATTCCCTCCAATGGACTTTTTATCAATGCGAAGTCATTTAAAGTTAGACTTTCCTTACTAAATTGCTCTTGTTAAAATGCTTACGAAGTCATTCGTATTTCTAACCTTTTATCCAGATTAAATTGCAGGAATATGGTAATGACTGCGCTCTCCAGCCAACTGGCATCACATTAGGGCCGGGGCTACACCTAGACCTTTTATAGCGCTACTGATGGATATTAACTATTGAGCTTCAGCTGCAGTCCACATGAATACATTGAGTCGCATGCAGTCTTGTGGACTGCAGCTGTCACTCAAGAGTTAATATCCATCCGTAGCGCTACAAAAAGTCAAGGTGTAGCCCAGGTCTAGGAATTCTCCTGCTGAAATCCTAAGCTGTATGGGTCGGAGTTTTCTCATATCGGTTCAGTCAGAAAATAGGAGAATATTATAGACCGGTGTACGGCTTTCAGCAAAAAGATTTCGCCCCATGGCGACCAGATTTCTTCACTCAGATTTCCTCCGTTTTCAAACTTTGTATCTGTTTAGTTGTGTCGTAGTAATTCCACAGCCCCAAAATGCATACATGACTGGGGAAATTTGCCATATAGCAATACTCCGCTGAATGATCTATAAGGTTATGTTCACACAGGGCACATATGCTGCATAAAAGCACACAGCATATCCGCCCTTGTCTTCACAGGGAATTCCAATAAAAAACCTGCACCATATTGTGGTGCAGTTTTTCGGGCAGAATGTCCACTGCAGAAAATAGCAGGTTAAAAAAAAAAAAAGAAAGAAAAGCTTATACTTACCTGTAGTCATGGCGACACGTCCCTCTGATGTCCTGCAGCCCGGCCTCCTGGGATGACGTTTCATCCCATGTGACCGCTGCAGCCTGTGATTTACCGGAGCAGTCACATGGGATGAAACATTCTGCGGCTAAAAAACGCAATTTATCAACGTTTTTTTCAGCGGGTTCTTTACGTAACGTGTGGATGAGATTTGTTCATATCTCATCCACTCTGCTGCTACTGTAATATTCTGTGGATTTTCCGCAATGAAATCGGTTGTGGAAAATCTGCAGTATTTACGCTACATGTCGACATTCATGTTTACATCCAGAGCTTAAAGCGGTTGTCCAGGTTGGGGGCTGTTTTTTATACCGATGACCTATTTACAGGATAGGTCATCAGTACATGATCGGTGGGCGTCCATCACCCGGACCCCAGACTGATAAGCTGTTCCGGCTGCCTCTGGGCACCGGGTGACTGAGCCGGAAGCAGTTGGCTCCGTACACTGTATAGTGGCCGAGCTGTGGTACTGCAGCTCTGCTCCTAGTCACTTGGATAGCAGCAGAGCTGTAATACTGCAGGATGGCTGCTATACAGTGGTCATAGCCTTCTGCTTCTGGCACCGACCCCTGCATAACTTCCAGCGCCTGGAGGCAGCCGTAACACAAAAAAACAGCCCCCAACCTGGACAACTTCTTTAGGGGTGTATTCAGATGTTGCGGTTGAAACCGCATAAAAAAAACTGCATCCAGAAAACCGCGTTTTGATGCATTTTTCGATGCGGTTGTGGTTTTTACACATAAGGTGGGAATAACCCCCTAAAAAAAAAAAAAAATGGTGTTCAAGGGTGAACATTTACTTTAAGCCTCTGGATGTTTGAATTAATTAACAGCAAGCAGAGATCTTGAAAATGCTGATGAAATGGAGCACAAAGTTTATTAGAAAGTTGAAGAATATTCATTATTCAGTAAGTAAGATTGATTTGCAGTAGACTGGAAATCCCCTTTAAAGAGAATCTGTCACCACTCAAATCTATTAAAATGAAGATGAATTAATCTGATCGGTGGCCCCGGAACTGTAGTGATAGACATGGCACCTACTGAACGGCCCCTGACCCCGAGGCTGAGCAAGTATCAGAATAATTATAACGTTACATCAAGATTTAGATTTATCCTATTTCATTCCAATGTTTCTCCAGCCGGTTCCGATAAGCGGCACAGCAGTGATTGATGGCATGTGAGAGGTCTCGATACCTCCAGCTGTCACTCACACACACACAATTATATAGGTCTGTGACATTTTAATGAGAAGGAAATGTGAGACGTCACATTACCCCCGGAAAATGGAGCGAAAGCCAAATTGTTACCAGTGAACTCCGGCAATTCACAACATTCAAGGCCAGAAATGATCAAAAAAGGTGTCAGAGGTTATTAAATACCCAGGGAATGTTTAAAAGCTGAGAGATAAACATCAAAGTCAGCGGCTCCCACCTGTCAAATGAGAAAAGCGGAAATGTCCGCGCCATAAAATGGGACAATGGGGTTTGTGTGCTCAATAAATATATCGCAGGCTCTGGGACTTTTAAAATATGTTTTTAGCCTTTCCCTTCTATATTGGAGGCATACCTCCAGAGCTCCGGGGCCCCAATGCACGATCTGTACCAGGGCCCCCCACCTACTATGTGCCATTTATAATAAATCTTCTTATGTGGCAGGAGGACCTTTTGGTGCAACTTCTACCTCTGCACCCCCTATAGCTACACCACTGTAAGGTGGAATAGGAAAGGACAGCCATTCCAGGTTACTAACCACGGCAACTAAGTTATTTGTAGGGCTTGAAAAATAAAAATTTAAGTTGCTTTCCAGCACTTTGTATCTGTATGGATTCTACGGTAACACGCTTTCAAGGCAGCACTCACTATTCTGCTGGTGGAGTCACTGTGTACATACATTACATTACTTATCCTGTACTGATCCTGAGTTACATCCTGTATTATACTCCAGAGCTGCACTCACTATTCTGCTGGTGGAGTCACTGTGTACATACATTACATTACTTATCCTGTACTGATCCTGAGTTACATCCTGTATTATACTCCAGAGCTGCACTCACTATTCTGCTGGTGGAGTCACTGTGTACATACATTACATACTCATCCTGTACTGATCCTGAGTTACATCCTGTATTATACTCTAGAGCTGCACTCACTATTCTGCTGGTGGAGTCACTGTGTACATACATTACATTACTTATCCTGTACTGATCCTGAGTTACATCCTGTATTATACTCCAGAGCTGCACTCACTATTCTCCTGGTGGAGTCACTGTGTACATACATTACATTACTTATCCTGCACTGATCCTGAGTTACATCCTGTATTATATACCAGAGCTGCACTCACTATTCTGCTGGTGGAGTCACTGTGTACATACATTACATTACTTATCCTGTACTGATCCTGAGTTACATCCTGTATTATACTCCAGAGCTGCACTCACTATTCTGCTGGTGGAGTCGCTGTGTACATACATTACATTACTTATCCTATACTGATCCTGAGTTACATCCTGTATTATACTCCAGAGCTGCACTCACTATTCTGCTGGGGGAGTCACTGTGTACATACATTACTTATCCTGTACTGATCCTGAGTTACATCCTGTATTATACCCCAGAGCTGCACTCACTATTCTGCTGGTGGAGTCACTGTGTACATACATTACATTACTTATCCTGTACTGATCCAGAGTTACATCCTGTATTATACTCCAGAGCTGCACTCACTATTCTGCTGGTGGAGTCACTGTGTACATACATTACATTACTTATCCTGTACTGATCCAGAGTTATATCCTGTATTATACTCCATAGCTGCACTCACTATTCTGCTGGTGGAGTCACTGTGTACATACATTACTTATCCTGTACTGATCCTGAGTAACATCCTGTATTATACTCCAGAGCTGCACTCACTATTCTGCCAATGGACTCACTGTGTATGAACATTACATTACTTATCCTGTACTGATCCTGAGTAACATCCTGTATTATACTCCAGAGCTGCACTCGCTATTCTGCTGGTGGAGTCACTGTGTATGAACATTACATTACTTATCCTGTACTGATCCTCAGTCACATCCTGTATTATACTCCAGAGCTGCATTCACAATTCTCCAGGCATCAGAGCTGAAATCCTCCACATTCCTTGCTGGCCCAGTGTCTGCACACAGTTTGCGCTCGAGATTTGCATTCTCTAAAGTAGAGCTGTGTCCACGTATGTCAGGACAGCTCTATGTGTCGGCCTGTCCTTAGAGCTTCATACAAGAAGGAACAATATAAACAACACCGTCCAAATCTCAGCCACAGTGCCTAATATAAATGTATGACTATATTACAAAATTTGAGAACTGCAGGTCCTACAGTACGGGGGTTTAGTCCATTTAGTAAAAAGTGGATCTCTCCTTTAAGTCACAGACACAACACTCCTACTCATTGGGTATTAGGACCTTATGTGCTGTATGATCTATATGGAGGTTATAATTGATAGAATAAGTGGCAATTGTTAAGTTTTGATTGTTTTTGTTCCTTAATTTTATAACTGGTCTCTATTTACAGTGTGGGGAACGTCAGAAAAAGTGTGGTAAATTTGCCAAATTGAATATTGTATTGATTAGAAACTAAGTACTATTATCGACTTGTGTAGGAAGATTTAGAGGGGTTTTCCACGTTCTGACAACTGATGACCTATCCACCGGATAGGTCATTAGTACATGATCTGTGGGGGTCCGACACCCGGACCCCGCACCGATCAGCTGGTACGGTGCCTCCAAGCATCGGACGAACACGCCGGAACCAGTTGGCTCCGGCCACAGATTAGTGGCCAAGCTGCAGTACTGCAGTATTCAAGTGAATAGGAGCGGACCTGCAGTTCTACAGCACGGCCGCTATGCTACATACGGAGCCAACTGCTTCCGGCTGCGTACATAGCATTATGTGCCATAACATCCGGTGCCCAGAGGCAGCCGGAGTGGCAGATCGGTCTGGGTGTCGGACCCGCACCGATCAAATACTGATGACCTATCCGGCGGATAGGTCACCAGTTGTCAGAATGTGGAAAACCCCTTTAATTAAAGTAGACAGTACAACCTCTGTAATATACGGCTTTCTATGTTATAGCATTTACTACGCCAAGGTCGCACGGCTGTGCAGGTGTCTCATGAGCTGGAAGTCATCACAACGGAATATGAGCAGGAGACCATGGCGATGAGCGGAGACATCTCGAAGCAAGGCGTGGTCAAACCCATAGGAGTTCACACTGTCATAAAAGGCCGACTCCACCTGCGCATGGGGAACGTTGGTAAGGAATATTTCATGGAAATTGGATTCATTTTAATGTCCATTCAATGTCATTTTATTTAAATCAAGCTTAACCGTTGTGTAATGAAAAGTTCTGCAGTCTTGTAAGATACAATATATGGCCAAAAATATGTGGACACCCCTCCTAATTATTGAGTTCAGGTGTTTCAGTAGCCACACCCATTGCAAACAGGTGCATAAAATCAAGAACACAGCCATGCGATCTCCATAGAGAAACATTGTGTTATATGTGTTGATGAAAAGATAAGCGGTGCTCTTTACTGAAGAAGCAGAGCATGCCGACCTTATCACATATATTAGGAAAGTAGTCCAAATCATTATGCTGCTGCTTTCTTGACAAACAATGTGGCGTTAGGTGAACCTTTAAAGGGAGTCTGTCACCGGAGAAAAAGCTTTTATTACATTTATGCAAATGAGCATTTTGGAGCAACGAGGGCGTCACCGTTGTTCCAAAATGCTCTCTCGTCATTCCCCAGTTCAACCCCCTTCCTCCCTGTTTCCTTTGATTGACCGGCCACACCACGTACTAGGCGAGTTCACACCTTGCCCCGTAGTGTAGTGAACGTCCCTACATCCTAATCGACGCATGCGCAGTCCAACCTTTAAGTCACTTTTCTAATCGGCACTACTGCGCATGCGCCGATTAGGATGTAGGGACGCTCACTACACTACGGGGCAAGGTGTGAACTCGCCTAGTACGTGGTGTGGCCGGTCAATCAAAGGAAACAGGGAGGAAGGGGGTTGAACTGGGGAATGACGAGAGATCATTTGGAGCAAATGTGAAGATCCTCGTTGCTCCAAAATGCTAATTTGCATAAATGTAATAGAAGCTTTTTCTCTTCAAAGGAGGCACTCTGTGGAAAAACATAATACACGTCAAATCAGGTCAGCCTAATCTATAATAGCCTGATGGTAGTCCAATACAGTCCAATACGGACATCTGGTGACAGACTCCCTTTAAAGGGGTTGTCCCAGTATCGACCATTATGTGGATAGGGGCATCATTGTGTCATCGCCGGGGTCCCGCCGATAGGACTCCCACTGATCGCAATAATGGTCTCCCGAACCCCTAGATCCTCCTCACTGAATCTCCCTGCAGAAAGGAGCTTGAATGGAGCGGCAATTGAGCATGTACCCGCCGCTCCGTTCAATGTCTATGCGACTGCCAGAGGCAGCTGGGCGCTGTACTCGGCTGTTTCTGTCATTTCCATAGATTTTAAATAAAGTGGCAGCGGGCATGCTCGCCCGAGGCTCCATTTAATGTCCTTCTCCCTGAAGGGAGTGCAGTAAGTAGGAATAGGGGGTGTTTGGGACCCCTGGTCTCGTGAGCCATGCGGCCCCCCAGCAATGAGACAATAATCACCTGTGCTGTTGATGTGTGATAATGCTTGATTCTGGGAATACCATTTAAGTAAATGTTCACTTGTCAACACGATTTGGGAAAAAAAACTTTGATTGAATTCATTTCTTTGCATCTTTTTTTAGTGGTTGGATGGATCCACTATGTCACTATTAGACTTGGTTAGGGCTAAACTGGGGGGGGGGGGGCCGTAGTTTAAGAGATTTTACAAATTTCACCTTAATACACCTTTCACATGGGTATGGACAATGCCCAGGTCACTTCCCCAGAGTAGTCTCCAATATTGAGGCTCCTGAATCAATAAGCAGAAGTGTAGTCATACAAATCCGAGGTCAGGTCTGGTAAATTAAGCAAAGTCATAAGACAGATACAGGGCAGGGCAGGCTGCAAAGACAGGAAACAGTCCGGGTCAAATCCAAATTAACAAACACCGTCACAAATGGACAGGATCCAAAGACCCTTGTTGCTCAGGCAAGGTGGGGCCGTTCTCATCAGGTCTAAATAATCAGCGGTGACGGACGCCTGTGATGTAAGGAAAACTTCTGATTGCTAGGTCCAGCTTACTGCATACTCTTTACACATTGAACTCAATTATAAAACAGTATACGGTAAGCTCCCCCTAGTGGTTACTGCAGGCAGCCAGAATATTATCATTTAACTCTATGTCTATGCAGGGGATTTAGAGCTCTGTAACCGAAAAACGGAGCTCCGACCGCTATCAAGAAATATTATAAAATGAATCAGAACTATAAACTACGTGATGGCGATGCAAAACAGTTCTAGTGTCTCAAAAAGTTGGTGTTAACTCATCATGGCGTCGGCACAGTCTGAGAGCTGCGGGTGGTGGAGAGGACGGGCCTTCTCCTGATTTTTGTCTTTTTGTAGTACCTTCATATAGCACTAATTGCTCAGAGATAAAAGTCCTCCGCACAATGCTCTCTAATTTGCCAGCACCGGCTAATAATAAGCTGTATGTTAATTTTAAGAGGAAAGGGAAAGCATAAAGCTAATTTCATTTCTGATTTGATCAGTACTTAGAATTGGATTTCATGTTTCTCATCATATGAAAGTAAAGCTCTATTACTGCGGCACTTCCCAGAAGTGGAGTTTTACTTTTATTACGGCTTCTTTTTATTTTATTGAGCTATTAAACAATTAACTTTATTAGTGTTTGCTCTTATGGAAACCAAAATATGGGAGGCCCGTACATGTGGCCGGCGGAGCTAATGGGAAATCACTTTGACTCTATTAATTAATCCGACATGATGATGGTCGGGTCCTACGATGATAGCCGGTGGGGGGGGGGGGGGGGGCATTGGGATCGTCATCCAAAAATTGCTCCTTACAACAATTTCAAGCATACACTGTACATTTACTGAATCGGATGGCTGTTTATTTCTTTATAAGTTCCCTCCTGTCAGGTCTCCAGGAGGTTAATCGTATTTTAAAGAAATATGGTATCACGAGTGTAAGAGATTTATCATCCTGTGTCCCTGGCCAGGTGCACGCCGCTAGTAGCTTGTCATTGCCACCAGTCTCCAGGTCTGAGGAATAGAAGATATAGAAATGTTGGGGAGCAGCTAAGTCTCTGTTCACATTAATGTTTCACTTCACGTTTCAATTAACCGCCCTATTGGTTTATGATTTTAGCTATCTTGATGGTGAATGCCATTCGTTGGCCTCTGTTCCATCGGGTTTCCATTGCTTTTATTGAGTAAAGTTAATGATGGACCCATTGTAAGTCAATGGGATGAGTCCATGAGAATCCGTAACACAACAAATCAGAATGGATCTGTAATATTTAACCCTAAGCTATTTGTTTGGGAAAAAAAAAATTATAGCAGCACTGCTGACATCTGACATGGACAAGATCTTTATTTTAAAAAAAAACTCTTTATTAGGCTACGCGTTTCGTCATGACTAGTGTCTTCATCAGGCCAATAGTTAGCAGTGCTTCCCTCTCCACCGATTGGCCAAGAGAGATCACCTGATAGTCTGACTCGCTTGTAAGAAAGATACGTAGTAGCTAAAATAAATGGTTTATTTTTCGGCCCCCTGTTTGGGTTTTCAGGGGCCATCCAATTGCACTTTCTAGGTTAGTGTCTATCCTTCTATTCGGGAAACAAGTGCCAGACTATCAGACCCTGGAATAAAGTTGCTTCCAAAGCTCGTATTTCATTTTAAAATATACAGTTAAACAATGCGGGGTCTTTATGATTCTGACATCTAATCTTCATAAGAAAGATTAACTATATTAAAAGTGAAATTGCCATTATCGTACTTCTTCATACGTTGCCTGCAGGGGAAAGATAAGCTTATGGAGGGAGCGATGCACAAAATCCGAAACCTGTCACCAGTGAAATGTCAGTGGACGCACATCACCTACTTCCATAAAACTGCATCTATACAATACCGGCTCTTATCACAATGCATAATGCCTGTATGTCTATATAGAACCGGTGTAATACATAGGGTCCGCACCCGTACTATAGGAACCACAGTCTAGGTATCCACAGTCTTAAGCCCGGATTCATGAATGGCTAATCCTCCGCTCTCATTTGAATGTATCGTGAATCTAGGTCATATTGAAGTGTAAAGAGGATTTCTGGCTACTTATAATGTACGGTATGTTGCTGGTATACATTATAAGAAATTCAGAAGACATCGTACCTATGTATGAAAAATTATCTTAAGTCATAATTTGTCTTTTGGTATGATTTGTATTTCATCTTCATAGATCCGAAGAGCTGGAGCACATCGCATTGTGGTCTTTCCAACCTATTGACCCTTGGCCAGATTTGCATGGCAGATACAATGTGGTTGGTCAATGAGCTATGCCTTTGCATTTTAGGGGTTTTCTGGCTTCAGCAAAATTTTTTATTGCGTAATGAAAAGTTATACAATTCTCTATTATACTTTGTGTATCAATTCCTCACGATTTTCAGAAAGTTGCAGAAATTCTATAGGAAAATTCCTTCTTTACTTTCAGTGAATACAAATCTGCCCTGGTCATGTGATGGACACACAGGTGCATGGCTCGTTACAAGACCGAGCTCTAAAACCTGCACTGTAAGGCCTCGTCCACATGCTCCGGAATTGCTGCATTTTTTCCGGACGGAATTTCGGCCGGAAAAAACGCAGCAGGATAGTGGACGAGATTTAACAAATCTCATCCACATGGTGCGTAAAATTTCCAAGCCGAAATTGACCTGTGGTGCGTATTTTTCGGACCGCAGCATGTCAATTCCTGCTACGGAAAGTGTGCAGAATTGCTGCGTTTTTTAGAGTAGATGTCTCCATGTCCTAACATTGGGAAAAACGCAGCAATTTCTGCACCATTTTCTGCCGTAAAAACCGCAGGAAATGGTGGGTTTTTGCCGCAGCGGAAAGTTTTTGACTTTGAACAGAATTGCTGCAGAAATTTTCTGCAGCAATTCCGTTGTGGACAGGCCCTAAAGGTTCTATTACGCGGCCTGATATAGGCCGCAAAAACGAGCGCCGATCAATGAGACAGCTCTTGATCAGTGCTCGTTTGCTCCTTTCACAAGGAGCCAGTATGGGGACGAGCACTCCTTCCTACGATCGCTCGTCCCCATGCATTTCTATCATATCGGCAGCGCGTCTCCCTGTTTACAGGGGGGTGGGCTGCCGACAACGATAATATTTAATGCTGCATAAACTAGAAGATCAGCTGATGAACGCTCATTTTCTCGCTCGTCGGCAGATCGTTGCCCTGTTTAATGATCAGGGCAATGATCAGGAATGAGCGTTTACATGAGCGCTTCTTTGTCCGATAATTTGCCCGTGTAAAAGGGCCTTAACGGCTCGAGCCGTGCGCCTGCGTGATCATCACATGACCAGGACAGATTTTTTCTTCCACTGGTCGTTTCTATTGAACGATTCAAGCAGAAATTTTGAAAACCCTGAGGAATTGATATAAAAAGTATATTATAAAAGTTTGTAACTTTTTCATTATACAACAAATAACCTTTATTTGCTGAAACTGTAATACCCTTTTAAGTTTGTTATTTTCTGCACTAAACGCATAATTGCATAAATAACAATTCCTTTATATGTAGCAATGATCCATTCACAAATAAAGCGGGGAGCCACCAGCAAAACATTTCCAATAAAAAGAGTATCTTAGGGAATTGTCCCTTATGCAATTCCTAAGTGTGTTATTGTAAGTCTAGCAGAGTTTAGCCTACACTGCCTACTAGCAATACAAATGATAGATTTGGGGGGCGTGGCCAGCAGTCGATGGCGCCGGTCGCATAAACTGAGAGCTCCGCGCCCTGCCACGCAGATCCAGCAGCCTACAGCGGGGAAAGGTGCCTCATATGGGGAAAAAAAGACCCCAAGGGTCTAGACTCACCCCTGCAGCACAGCACCAGGTCGCCGCCGCTCCACCAACGATCGACGGCTACTTTCTTCGGCGGCAAGCCACGCCGCTCCCTCAGCCGCAGCCATCTTGGACAGCCTCGTGTCAGAAGGAAGGGGAGATGTCCGAGCAGGGAGAGGAGACAGTGCCCCATGTACAGGGTAAGCTGAATAGCCGGATGGCTAAAGTTCACCCTCCCAGCTCCCCTAAGCTGTCCTCCACCTCGTCCTGTGAACAGCAGGGAAGGGGGTCCCCTATCCCAGGAGCAATGGAGGCCAGGCCACGAGGAGCATCAGCTCAGTTAGAGGCCCCAGTACACCTGCTTGAACCACCAATGTCACAGCCCTCAGCACAAATGGCCCTACAGATTTGGCCTGCACCTAAACCTCAACGGCCCACGATCCAGCAGCCGGGGAGGAGAGACGATCTGGGGGATACACCATCTTTGACCCCCTATGCCCAGGCCCCTGTATATGCCTCAGATTCTGACCTGGAGGATTCAGCCTCACTTCCTTCAGATGTGCCCCCTATGTGGAGGGAATGTTTCTCACAGTTGCCCACTAAAGAGGACTTTAAGAGTATGATACAAGAAGTGAAGGCAGCTTTTCGTTCAGAATTGGCGGGGGTGTCGCAGCATATACAGCAGATTGCTACGAGGGTGGAGGCTCTAGAAGATGACCACGATGCCACTAGGCGCCATGTCTCTGTGATACAGTCTTCAGTGTCCTCCCAGCTGGCGTCCATTAGAGATATGCAACTGCATCTAGAGGATTTGGATAACAGAGGTCGCCGTCATAATATAAGGATAAGGGGCATACCGGAGCCCTCGGGGTCTGAAGATCTTCCCATCGTGTTAGAGACTATCTTTAACGACCTTTTGGGTGCACCCCCGTCTAATCGGATACCGCTTGACAGAGCGCATAGAGCACTGAAACCAAAATCCATTACATCTCAGCCCAGAGATATCATCTGCTGTGTCCAGGATTTCCGCACTAAGGAGGACATTATGCTTAAAGCCCGTCAGCGTAAAGACCTGGAGTATGCCGGTGTGCCGATTCAGTTATTCCCGGATCTCTCCTGGATTACGTTACAGAAAAGACGTCTGCTTCGTCCGCTTCTCGCAGCCCTACGGGACCACAATATTATTTATCGATGGGGGTTTCCGTTCTCCCTTACAGCCCGAAGAGATGGTGTTTCTGCAACCCTGAGGTACCCAGGGGATTTGCCTCATTTCTGTGACTCCCTTGGTATACCAACGCCCAAGATGCAGAATTGGGAGACTCCTTTGCCGCCTTCGTCTCCACCTCCAGTCTGGCAGTCGGTCCGAAATAAGCGGAGGACCTCTCCAAGACGACAGTCTAACCGAAGTCCACCAAGACCTGATTTGAATTGATGGACGCTGCGCAGATACACGGCACCTCCGTAATATATGTGAAGGAGCCTGGTCACCTATACCAGCTGCTCCCTTCGCCAGTTGCACTATCCTAGGCTAAAAATGCATTTAGGATTATATTTCTGATTTTATGTTGCTTCTCTTTAATTCGTTAACGTAAATTGTGGCAGGGCGCGATTGCCCGGGATACACTTGGCTCTTTCACCCCCTTTTTGTTTTTTCTCGGCCTGTACGTATTTATACGTACTTTTGTACTAGGTTCCTCGACTGTTGAGACCCGACCTCCTTTTTTGATAGGGGTAATTTGTTTTGCAGTTCTCCCTCTGTTTTTAGAGAGAGTTGCAAAGGGTAATATTGTATTACCAGCTTTCTTTTGCTTTAATATCACCCGCCCCAGGGTATAGTATTCTCCCTGGTAGTATTTTCTGAGTGTGTTTGAAATTCATTGATCTCATGCATTTCTCTTTGTTCTCACTGCAGATATGTGTATTGTCTCCCTGGTACGTCTTTACCCCAGTGTCTTTCCCTCCCCTCCTACTTTCATCCGAAATAACACTTGAGACGACAGTGAATCCTCCAAGAACCTCCAAGGTAGAAGGACGCCGTAGAACACTGCTTGCTTTGAAACCGACATGGGACTGGCCCCGACATAACTGTGAGCTGTATACATCCGCACTTTCCACATCATTCTTTGCTCTTTCATACATCTTTGACCATGGTTAAATTTGTCACACTTAATGTCAAGGGTCTCAACTCCAATGTGAAGAGACGCTTGCTTCTCAGGGAGTTGAAATCGCTTGGAGCGGAAGTTGCTTTTCTGCAGGAAACACACTTAGATTCATCCGGAACTTTCCAATTTGCCCGAGGGGCGTATCCTGCTGTGTACTCTGCCTCGTCAGGTCGCAAAAGGGAGGGGGTGGCCATTTTGATAGCAGCTTCCTGCCCCATACAAGTTCACACCTCACATCTAGATCCGAAAGGCAGATATGTTATAATAGAGGGGACTTTGCTTGGACAGCCCATTGTTTTATGTAACGTTTACTCTCCTAATACCGCACAGATTCCATTCCTACGTAGACTCCTTTCTAAACTCCAGAAGCTTCCTAGGGGGGCATGGCTGGTGGGAGGAGATTTTAATGTCCCGTTCTCCACGTCCATGGATAGGGTCTCTCTTACACACGCTACTCCGACGCCCACCCTTACAGGACTTTCTACACGTTTTAGGCAACTAATTAGAGAGCACCAGCTCTATGATTTGTGGCGAGTGGATCACCCAGGTGATAGGTCCTATACCTTCTTCTCCCATACGCACAGCACTCATACACGCTTAGATTACTTTTTTGGTAATGTCCCTTCCCTCCGGGCGCTCCAGGGGGCGAATATAGACCCCATCTCTTGGTCAGATCACGCACCAGTTTCTGTGTCCCTACAGATAGGGAAACCAAATACGAGAGTATGTCATTGGCGCTTAAACGAAACTTTGATTAAGTCCCCTGCTCTTAGGGACAGCCTGGCCGGACATATGCAGGAATTTTATGCACTTAATGAGGGATCGGTTCCTTCAGTATCCACTCTTTGGGAGGCGCATAAGGCGGTGATGAGAGGGCAATGCATAGTAATGGGATCTAGATTGAAAAGAGACTCTCGGGCCAAGAGGGTGGCTCTCCATCGGACAATTACTAAGTTGGAGAGAGAAATGGGGATTAAACCGGCGGTCCCGACACTACGGAAATTGATAGAGGCTAGAGCACAACTCAAGGACTTAGCTATGAAGGGGGTAGAAAAGTCATTACTATACACAAAAAGGAAATATTACGACAAAGGTAATAAGGCGCACTCGCTTCTGGCCAGACTATTGCGGGATCAGGCGACTGTTCGTACTCCACAGGCGGTTCGGGATAAGGCGGGCATACTCCAGCATCACCCAGACACGATAGCCACACTTTTTCATGACTATTATAAATCCTTATACCACCTGCCAAATACCTTACCACCTGATCCGGCTCGTCGGAGGGAAACGCTGCAAGCATATCTCTCTTCCTGTGCTCTCCCTAAACTGAAAGATGAGGAGCTTTCATCCCTGAATGCCCCGATCTCTGCGGAGGAATTGTTTGATATATTGAAGGACCTCCCTAGTGGTAAGGCTCCTGGACCAGATGGCTTTACATATGGGTATTATAAGACCTTTGCAGAGATCTTGGTTCCACGGATGGCTTCCTTATTTAATGAATTCCTACAGGGTTCTCCCATCCCTCAAACATTCCTGCATTCTCATATCACGCTGATCCCTAAACCGGGTAAAGACCACGCAGAGTGCTCCAATTACAGACCCATAGCCCTTCTGAATTCGGATCTAAAAATTTTCACCCGTCTTCTAGCTAATAGACTCAATGTTTGGCTCCCTTCTTTGATTCACAAAGACCAAGTGGGCTTTGTGCCTCTTAGGCAAGGAGGAGACAACACACGAAGGGCCCTTGACCTCATTGATGCCCTCCAAAAGCAAAAGGAATCGGCGATCCTTCTTAGTCTAGATGCAGAGAAGGCGTTTGACCGCTTGGGATGGCCATTTATGTTCGAAACTCTAAATTCATTTGGGATTTCGGGCCCTTATTTGACAGCACTGCGTGGTCTCTACTCCAAACCGACAGCGGCAATTAAACTCCCACACTCCACCTCCCCTCCGTTTCAAATCTGGAATGGTACACGTCAGGGGTGTCCCCTATCCCCACTTTTATTTGTGCTATGCATAGAACCTTTAGCAGCTCAAATACGGAAATCCAGGGATATAGCGGGGGTCCAGATACAAGATAAAGAGTTTAAGGTTTCCCTGTTTGCAGATGACGTCCTCTTGACTATCACTAAACCTCATACCTCCCTCCCTAACCTTACTACAGTTCTCCGTAGGTATGGGAGGCTGTCAGGATATAAAACTAATACATCTAAAACGGAAGCGCTCCCTCTTAATGTCCCACACCAGGAGCTCCAGCTACTCAAACACAACTACACCTACAACTGGAAGGAAACCTCCCTGACTTACTTAGGAGTTCAACTCACTCCCTCCTATACGTCGGTTTACAAGGCTAATTTCCCCTCTCTGTTTGTAGAGCTACGTCAGCTAATGGCCAGGTGGGATCCTCTTCCCATGTCATTTTTTGGGCGCATAGCAGCGGTCAAAATGACCTTGCTCCCTAAATTACTGTACTACTTTGAGACTTTGCCGGTAGCAGTACCTATGAAGGAATTGCGGGCCATGCAGTCTTCTATCCTCAGGTTCATATGGCATTCCGGCAGACATCGAATTCCGAAATCAGTTTTATTATCGGGTCGATCTGCGGGTGGGCTATCGGTCCCTGATGTGGTGAAGTACTACTGGGCGGCACACCTCCGTCGCATACCCAGCTGGGTGTCTTTAAGGGCGTACAATAAATGGACCGAAATAGAGAAGCTATGGATGGCCCCGGTCCACCCAAACTCCCTGTTATGGGGTGACCCACTGGTAATGCCGACTGCATCTTTATTGGGTCCCATGAGATTTCAAAGGGAGGTGTGGGAAACCTGTAAAAACCGCTTCCATTTGGCATCGGGTTGCCCGCCCTTGACTTCGGTACTCTACACTCCCACTATTCCGGGGGGCACTACCTCCCGAATAGTCCGATTGTGGACGGGAATTGAGGTATTTCACCTGGCTGATATGGTTGATCCCCACACGCAAGAGCTTCACCCGTTTTCATACTTTCAAAAACATCATAATATTCCCTCCGCTGCGTTCTTTCACTATCTTCAGGTTAGACATTACATGCAGCAAACTTTTAGATCCACGCGGGTTACTGCACCTACAAGCTTCGAAAGGTTATGTCGGTATGCTACCACCACTAGGGGGCTTATCTCAGCCATTTATGCATTATTGCTATCCCCGGAGGGTTCCCCTCCGCCTGGGCATAGATACATGTTGAAGTGGGAGGCCTTACTGAATAAATCCATCCCGCTCTCATTGTGGCAGATTATTTGGTCGCAAGCAGCTAAAACCTCCATCTGCACTGCATATAAGGAAAACCAATATAAAATCCTTATGTTTTGGTACCATACCCCTGCCTTTTTGCATAGCTTCAATCCGGGTATTCCGTCGGATTGCTGGCGATGTAGAGGTCAGAGAGGTGATCTGTTCCATATTTTCTGGAGCTGTTCACTGGTACAACAGTATTGGTTGGAAGTTAAGAACTTGGCATTGGCGGTGTTGCAGCAGGATATTCCCTTAGACCCTCTTCATTACCTCCTAAATGTTCCCCCTAGGTCTTTGGGGAAATCACCAGCTCGACTCTTTCGACACTTTCTCACAGCCGCTAAGACATTGATAGCGTGGAAATGGAGACAGACAACCCCTCCCTCCCACCTCGACTTAGTAACTAGAATTAGGGAAATACGTACAATGGAGCATATGACGGCCTCTATTGACAATGAACTGGACAGGTTCAAAGTGGTGTGGGACCCGTGGGACAAGTATTGGATACAGGGAACTCAAGATTAGGTGGTAGGTGGAGCTCCGACTATCCCCCCCCCCCCCCTCACCCCCTTAAACCCCTGTGTTTTTTCCCAGATGTTTTGTCTGTCTATTGAAAGTTACTGTCTTACTATGTGAATTGCATGGCCCTTCATGCTGCTCTAAGTTATATGTATATTTTTGAAAAATTTTCAATAAAAACACAGTTGAAACCAAATGATAGATTTGTTTGTTAAAAAGCCCCCTTTTCATTCAATTATGTCCCAGGCCACCAACTTGTATGTATTTCTATTGAATCCAAAATAGGAGGAGAAGCTAGCTACTTCCTTCCTGCCCGGTGTCCCCATTAAACTACACTGCCTAGCATTCTTTGGGTTTCGACTTGTTACACTGTACTCATTATACTATGTTGTACATACTTATATCCTGTCAATTTGGATGAATCCTTTGGTCAGTCTGATACATCCATGATGGTCAAATAAGCATTTGGTCACTAGTATGAGATCACATTTCACAATGTACAGGAATATATTCAGTCAAGCATGTCTCTGCACAGTGAAGAGGAATGGGGAAAGTTATCTAAACAGGGTTGTCTACCAGGGAGACTTTAGAGACTGGGTGACAGAACAGTAGCTAGTATGGATGACACTGGTTATTGTCAGACAGCTACTTCCTGTCCTAGAAATTGACGTCATGAAAAATCTTGAGTATAAACAGCTGCGATTGCTAGAGAAGGACTAGACTGCAGGTGGTGATTCCAATATAAGGGATACTGTATATCTACAAATATTTTTTTATACTTTGGCTAAAATTATTATGTAATTTCTGTAAAACTTCGGCAAACCAGCAAATTATACAAGCAAATTGTTAATTCAACCTGCAAAAACATTCACAATGCTTGTCAAGAAGTGTTTAAAATCCTGTGGACCCTTGCTGCTGTCTTTTCTGTAGTTTATGAAAGTTGTGAAAATCTGTGTTTTCTTTTCGGGGGTAGTCCCAAAAGTGGAAACCCCACCTGTTAGACATTTATGGCATATATGTTGATATGTTATAAATGTCCCAGATGGAGATACTTATTTTTATGGCGGCTTTTTGGAGCAGTACAACCTGACAATGTTGGCCACGGACCAGAAAAGATTGTGCACCTTTGGTGTAGAGCAACCTCTGGTCTCTTCTTTTCTTTGGCTCTATCTAGCTGAGTCTGTAGAAATGTACATTAGTAAAGGAGATTGGTTTTCCTCTTTGGACATAAGATTACCCAGGGAATAAGCTGATCATGAGTGGTCCCACTGCTGAGACTCCCAGCATTCAGATGTAATTTGTAGGGAACTGACAGTAAGTGCTAAATTTTCCTGCAGTGCCTCCACAGGTGAACTTCAGCATTACACAGTTCCCAAAGGGTAAGTAAACTTTCAAAATTTTTCACAATCACCTGATTACGAGTGTTTGCTTGATCATCGGCTGATTGTTGTCCTGGGCAATGATCGGGAACGAATGTTCACATGACTGCTCGTTTTCCCGATAATTGGCCTGTGTAAAAGGGCCTTAAGAAATGCCCAGAAGGACCCCCCCAGATCTCAGCTCCCTAGTCTTCTGTGAGTATGACTTGTTGGGTCTCAAGACTGTCGTTAACTGTTGTCAAACCTGACTTCAGGTTTTGTTGGCGTTGGTACTTAAAGGGGGTCATCTCAGTAAAGACATTCATGGCATACCGTTGTGTGGTCAGTATAGATTTGACCACTGTGACCCCTAATGATTGCGAGTGGGTCAGCGATGCTTGGAAAGTACAGTACCACTTCTTCTCCCGTTTGGCTTTTTCCAGAGGCCACATAGTTGGCCATTGACTATAATGGGCCAACCATGGAATCTCTGGAAAAAGCTCAGTGCAGCTGACAGGAGGCAGCATGGCATGGTGCTTTCCTAATGACGCTGCCACTTTGTTCTAGCAAATAGTGGAGGTCACAGAGGACCCCATTGATGGGACCCATAGAGATGGCCATGTCAGTCCATTACAAGCAAAAGCTGACAGACACACAGCTACTGAAAAAATCCAGAAAGTCTTGAAGACATTCTGGCAAACCTGAAAACAAGTGAGTGCTCCTTGAAAAATAATGATAAAAGTAGTACAGACACGATTGCCGCAAGGAATTTTTTTTTTTTATACTTCAACTTTACTTGTTCTTTAATTACATAGAAAACTACTTTCTATCCTTACTTTGATATTGCACGGCCCAATCGATATTCGTCCATTCATGATAACCTTGACTGTTCCCAAATGGTAAAAGTAAAAACAAAACAATGAAAACCATAAAAAATAATTGTAAAAAAATATATATATATATTTTTTAAAACAAATAAAAGGGGGCAGGGCTTAAAATGCCTTGAAATGACAATATCATGACACAATAGGATTACTGTACGAAGAACAACAATATCGGGACGCCTGTTTTTCAAAAGCGCCTTCTTAATCATTTTTACGTCTACATTTTTGTCTTCGTCCCCCCCCCTCCACTGTGAATTCTTTACACGATAAAATGATCCCCTAGAAGAAGTAATGGATGGAGTCGTAGACATCTATAAAACATCCTCTTGTACGTAAAGCTAAATGCATCGTCAGCGCGGCTGATGTTGGAAGTACTTAAGTACGTTGACAACATGGATTTTCGACTCTTTGAAGTTGTCAAGCTTTTAGAGCGGCGCGCTGTAAAGCCACTGGAGGCTCAGACATCAAAGCCGGCGCAACGTTGTCGAGTTGTGTATAGAAATGTTGTAATATTTTATTCTTTTTGATATTTTTTATAGCAACGCAGGTCATCTTGATGAATTAATAAGACGCGCGGTTATGTAATGAAAACAAGCAATGTGTAGGAAGAGATTGAAATCGTAATTGTAACACTTATCGCCTTTGTTACTTAGCGGAGAACGGGCGCTTTTCATGGGTGTTAGGGGAGTAGATAATAGTATCATTATCTACTCTGATTTTACAAAACAAAACACATTCTACGGCTTGTCATCTCCTGATTCGATTTTTTGGAATATGTTAAAAAATAACAAAATATCACAATAAAAACAAAAACACGTGAAGATCAAATATATAAAAAAGAAATAAAAAAAACAACATAATTAATATATAGTTTTTTTTTTTGTTTTTAAACATTTGATTACTACAATCGGAGCTTCCATCGCAGATCCCGTCGGTTTGGACAGGAAGAATAGCTCTGCATGCAGCGCTATTCTTCTCATCAAAACAACGGACAGCACGGCGGAGCCCGACAGACCGCATTATAGGTCAATGGGGTCCGATGGGTGACAGAATGCCATACGATGAGCATGGCTCTGCGTCCTGGTTTTCGTTATTATCGGAAACCAGGATGCATATGGAAACCGTCATAGCAAAAAAAAAAGTACAACGTTTTTTTTCTGGAGTTGCGATTTTTGCGGCGTTATCGATGTGATTATGCCACAAAAGTCACAACACTTGGCTTTCTGTTGCAGGTTTTGCATCCCCATTGAATTCAATGGGGAGAACCCGCAATAGAAAATCGACCAAAACACAGCATAAATTTACATGCTGCGGAATTAAATTCCGCACCGCAGGTCAATTTATTAAAGTTTACACCTCATTTTTTTCTGCAGCGTGGGCATGAGATTGTCTAATAATATAGTTGTAGGGGTTTTTTTGTTACAATGTGCCATTGTCTCATCTGATTTTGCGGAATAACACATTCTACAACTTTCTCCTGGAGGGAGAACGGCTGTGAAGGGAAAAATCTTCTTTCTCAGGATCGGCGGTGGTCCTCGCAGTGGGAACCCCATGATAAAAAATGTGGGGGCATATCCTAGAGTTATGTTATCATGTTCAGTGATGGCAGAAATATACCACATACACCATCATAAAGAATGATTCATATTTAAAAAAAAAATAATTATATTGAAAGGATAAATGACAGACTGTGTTATTCCTAGTTCAGGGCAGAGGGGGCGGAGCGTGACACAGGGATTCTTTCTTTGCTGTTCTTCGAATCCTTGTTTCATGCTCCGCCCCCTCCGATCCTGTATGAGGCATAACACATTGTATCAGTTTTTCCTGGAGTTCCACATATACATGAAGCTAAGCTGAATTTGTCATTGTCATTTATGAGTTGACATACCTCAGTAGGTGTTTCCACAGAAAACTACAGATTAGGATATCACAGTACGTTGTGTCACACGTCATTCAGCTCTGCTACATCTGTATATCAGTGGCGTACATAAAATGTAAAAAAGGCCCCTCCCATTTCAGCCTACACATCCTGGCACAGGACGGCCCGGAGCTTGTTTATCCTCCTCTTCCCAACCCTTAGGCTATGTTCACACGCTAAACAAAAACGGCTGTAAAATACGGAGCTGTTTTCAAGGGAAAACGACCTCTGATTTTCAGCCGTTTTTTGAGGCGTTTTTTTTTTGCGGAAGTTTTTGGAGTTGTTTTTCTATTGACCCAATGAAAAACGGGTCCAAAAACGGCTCAAGAAGTGACATGCACTTCTTTTTACGGGTCGTTTTTTTACGCACTGGTTTTTCAACCAGTAAAAAAACTCCCCGTCGGGACGAATCTCAGTTTTTCCCATTGAAATCAATGGGCAGATATTTGGAAGTGTTCAGCTTCCGTATTTTAAGACGTTTTTTGCTGCATTCACGGCCCGAAAAAATGGCTGAAAATAAGCCGTGTGAACATACCCTCATAGTAGAGAAGGTTGGCACGAACCTCAGAGGGTTAAACATACCAATAAGGGCCACAGCAAAAAAGACTATTGGGCCCCTTACTATATCTGGTTACCTATCCTGGGTGGTCTGGAGATTGTTTGCTCCCCCCCCCCCATAGAAGAGAACGGTAGGTGGTGCCTGGGGAGAGAGGAGAGCACAACGTAGGTATTCATTGCCAATAGTGAAAAGGGATAAGCTGGGTCCAACCTCTCCTAGGGCCACTGATATGAGATGTAAAATCATGACGTGGGTTGTAAATATTTTTGGCCATAACTGAAATATAAAACATTTACGTTGCTTCTTAGCTCTATTATTATTGTATTATTATACAAATATATAAAATCGGTAAATAATTACAAAATTACAACTATTTTATTACAGGACGTGTCTCTGACCAAAGATTGAAAATATCTGACACGCTACCCGCTCCAAAGTCACGCGTCATCACCGCGCATGACGGACGTAGCAGCTTCCACGGCGGCAGTTTGTTTTCAAGTCGAATTGTGGGAAGTAAGTATTGTGCAAGATCATAAAATACACATCAAGCGTCCCTAATATCTGTGAATAAAGGTCCCTGTCACGTTATCCAGCTTTCCATGGACCCTGATGGTCCATAATGAGCATTGTTATACAGAGTTACACCTCCTCTTGTGCTCTGCATGTGCAAGTGTCAGTATTCACTGTACTTCCTGCATTCTATTCATGATCCAGAAAGAGCTTGATGACCAGGGCAAGCAACAGTGAATGAAATTATGGGAGGTCATGGAAGAAAATGAATTTAAATAACAGGGATTATCATTCGTAATAAATGTAAATCCTTTACTTCCGTATATGTAGGGGTCTCCCTGAATAACTCTTCAAAGGAAATGCCCATAAATATCTGATCGGTGGGGGTCCGACTCTTGACACCCTTGCCGATCAGCTGCTTTGAAGGTGCAGCGATTGCTGCTTTCCTTTTATGCCTTTCACTGTCCATACTATCAAACACTGACTCACTTGTATCGGTAATTCGCAATATTTCATTTTTCTTCCATTTACCTAAAGGCATTTTATAGTATGGAGCACCGTGAGCGATGAAGGGGAAGCAGCGATGGCACGAGTCAGATAATCGCAGGCATGCCATGAGTCGGACCCCCACTGCAGATATTGACGGCCTATCCTGATGATAGCCATTAATTTTATCTCTCCGGATAATCCCTTTAATATATCATTATAGGGGTTGGAGTTCCGTTTTTCTGATACAAAGCTCCAAGTCCACTGCATGGCCATATAGTCAAATGGAAAATTTCTGTCTGCCAGCACCAGGGCCGCCATCAGGAATTTCAGGGCCCCCTACAGCTAAATTTTCGGGGCCCCCCTACCGTGGCACCGCCTGTTAACGGTACTCCGTCCAGCACTATATCATGGTACCCAGGGCCGCCATCAGGGGGGGGTATTAGGAGTACTGATGTGAGAGGCCCGGCCAAACCTAATTGAAAGGGGGGCCCGGCAAACTGCCGCGACTTGCCTTTGGTTTTTTTCACCAAAAGAATGTCATGAGCTGCGGGCCCCCCTTTCAATTAGGTTTGGCCGGGCCTCTCACATCAGTACCCCTAATACCCCCCATGATGGCGGCCCTGGGTAGCATGGGGGTCGTCATGGGGGCCGTCAAACACCGCCGCCCGTGCGACCGATCACGCGCACCCGCAAACTCCCGCGCATGCGCACCGGCGACCGCCTGCAACCCTGCACCGAATTTTGAGGCAGATTTTGACCTGCCCACACTATCTTGCCGCGTTTTTTGCCTGCGGCGATTGAGGACAGCAGACAGAAAACGCAGCGAAAAATGCATTTTCTGCCTCCCATTGATTTCGATGGGAGGTCAGAGGCGGAACCGCGGCAAGAACGGACGTGCTGCTTTTTCTTTTTTCCGCGACTGGCTCCCATTGATTTCAGATTAAATCAATGGGAGGCGGTTTTGGAAGTTTTTTGGTGCTGATTCTGACGCAGTGTCCGAGTCAATATCAAGGGCCAAAAACTCTGAACTGGGCCTTATTGTTAGGGCTTATTCAGACGAACGTGTAATACATCCGTGCAACGTGTGTGATTTTCACGCGCCTCGCACGGACCTATGTTACTCTATGGGGCCGTGCGGACTGTCAGTGATTTTCACGCAGCGTGTGTCCGTGTGTCCGCTGCGTAAAACTCACGACATGTCCGATATTTGTGCATTGTTCGCGCATCACACACCCATTGAAGTCAATGGGTGCGTGAAAATCACGCCCAGCACTTCCGCAGCCGTATAAACTATGAATGAAAACAGAAAAGCACCGCGTGCTACAAACAGAGTGTCATAATGATGGCGGCTGCGCGAAAATCACGCAGCCACGCATCATACGCTGCTGACACACGGAGCGGTTATGGACCTTTTGCAAGCGGAAAACGCCACGTTTTTGCGCGTGCAAAAAGCACACGCTTGTGTAAATCCGGCCTTAGGGTAGGAACACACTAGGCATGAACACTGCGGATTTTATGCAACACATTTTATTGTGGATAATCCGCAGCGTATCACAGTCGCAGCCGAGGGGGTCAGATATGAACAAATCTCATCCACACGCTGGAAAAATAATGGACCTGCAGTGTGGCTTTTGGCTTTTTAAGCCGCAGCGTGTCAATGTATTCTGTGGAATCGCTGCTCCTCTGTTGCGGAAATGCTGCGGTTCTGCCGCAAAAATCACACATGAGAAAAAAAAAAAGGCACTTTTTGTATTTTTTTAAGCTGGTTCCCCAAAAAAAATAATTCCAAATTCTACTGGACCAACTGCCTATTTAGAGACCGGCAGCAGCTCCAGGAGCGACATCATAAGGGACACACTAGGTGGATATGCTGAGTAAAACTACACAGCTTATCCGCCCCGGTAGCCGCAGGAAATTCTGCCAGCAAAACCGCACCAAATAGTGGCGCAGGTTTCGTGAGGCGTGTCCGCTGCGGGAATCCTGCAGGGAAAAAAAAGTTTAGACTTGCCCTGGCCGTAGTTTAGGTGACGCATCTCTCTCTTCTGAACGTAGCCCCGCCTCCTGGGATGACGCTGTAGACCATGTGACCGCTGCAGCAGTCACATGGGATGAAACGTCATGACAGGAGGCGGGGCTGCGCTAAGAATAGAGGATCGCGTCACCAGGACTACGGCCGGGGCAAGTCTAGACTTTTTATCAATTTAAAAAAGTACCTTTTTTTTTTCTCATGTGTGATTTTTGCGGCAGAACCGCAGCATTTCTGCAACAGAGGAGCAGCGATTCCACAGAATACATTGACACGCTGCGGCTTAAAAAGCCAAAAGCCACACGGCAGGTCCATTATTTTTGCAGCGTGTGAATGAGATTTGTTTAAACCTCATCCACTCTGCTGCGACTGTGATACGCTGCGGATTTTCCACAATAAAATGTGTTGCATAAAATCCGCAGTGTTCATGCCTAGTGTGTTCCTACCCTAAGGCCGGATTCACACGAGCATGTGCTTTTTGCACGCGCAAAAAACGTGGCGTTTTGCGCATGCAAAAGGTCCATAACAGCTCCGTGTGTCAGCAGCGTATGATGAGTGATTTTCGCGCAGCCGCCATCATTACGACACTCTGTTTGTATGTTTGTAGCACGTGGTGCTTTTCTGTTTTCATTCATAGTTTATACGGCTGCGGAAGTGCTGGGCGTGATTTTCACCCACCCATTGACTTCAATGGGTGCGTGATGCGCGAACAATGCACAAATATAGGACATGTCGTGAGTTTTACGCAGCGGACACACGCTGCGTGAAAATCACTGACAGTCCGCACGGCCCCATAGAGTAACATAGGTCCGTGCGAGGCGCGTGAAAATCACACACGTTGCACGGATGTATTACACGTTCGTCTGAATAAGCCCTAACAATAAGGCCCAGTTCACAGAGTTTTTGGGCCTTGATATTGACTCGGACACTGCATCAGAATCAGCACCAAAAAACTTCCAAAACCGCCTCCCATTGATTTAATCTGAAATCAATGGGAGCCAGTCGCGGAAAAAAGAAAAAGCAGCACGTACTTTCTTGCCGCGGTTCCGCCTCTGACCTCCCATCGAAATCAATGGGAGGCAGAAAATGCATTTTTCGCTGCGTTTTTTGTCTGCTGTCCTCAATCGCCGCGAGGAAAAAACGCAGCAAAAAAACGCGGCAAGATAGTGTGGGCAGGTCAAAATCTGCCTCAAAATTCTTTAAGGAATTTTGAGGCAGATTTTTTTTTGCCTGCAAAATACTGTGTAAACAGGGCCATACATAAACAGCACTTTGAGATAATTTACTCACCGTGTCAGAAGAGCTGCTCCCACTCAAGTCCTCTTCCGGCGATATCTTCCAGGCGAGGTCTTCGGTCCAGACGTCCAGTCCTTCACCTCCAGCCAGGCTCCAGGTAAGTTTTGTCCATGTGTGTCCGCGGCTGCGCGCGCTTCGTTCGCGGGTGCGCGCGCGGCCGATCGCGGGTGCGCGCGCGGCCGATCGCGGGTGCGGGCGTTCGTGGGTGCGCGCTCGCGAGTGCGCACGCGCGGGAGTTTCCTTGTGCGCGCGATCGGGTGCGCGCGCGCGGGCGGACTGTTTGACGGCCCCCCATGACGAGGGGAGGGGGCCCGCAGCAGCAGCAGCAGCAGCTCACGACATTCTTTTGGTGAAAAAAACGGGCCCCATTACAGGGGCCCGTTTTTTCCTACCAAAAAGAATGTTGCGGCAGTTGCCGGGCCCCCCTTTCAGTTAGGTTTGGCCGGGCCCCTCACACCACTACCCCTAATACCCCCCTGATGGCGGCCCTGGCCAGCACCCACCACTAGTGGGAGCATAGGAGCTGACTGCATACATTGAACTCACTAATAAATCTGTATGCAATAAACTCATATGCTCCCTCTAGTGGTGGCTGCAGATAGCATATCTATGCAGGGGGTTTGGAGCTTGGTCAGATTGAGAAATTAATCAGAACGGAATTTTGGACCTAAAAATGGCATGGCGCGAAAAGGTGGACGTTTGCTTTAAAGTATGTCTACTTGTTCTACTTGTATTTTCAAAGAATATCCCAATTATCGGTGGTAAGTAAAACAATTCTGCAGCTTGTGACAATAAAATGTAAATGGAATTCATTTGGATGGCAAATCATAAAATATCCAATAGCAACACAAGGTGTAAATACTCAGCAATAAAAAAAAGTAAACCTTTTATTTAAAGGCCTTCAATTACAATATGACAATCGAGCATAATGACTTGTATTTCATGGTCCTGTCGCCCGCATACAATATGGCGCCTATTCCTATGACCACACATTGAAGAAGTCACTTCAAGCTCAATTACGTGTAATGGCGAGCCATCAGGAGATTTCGCCTTGTAATCATTTTGCTGAAAACCCCTTTCATATATCTTTGACAGGGAAAAATATCTCGCAAGCTCAGAAGTTGGCTGACCTAGACAGTGAGCTGGCAGCAATGCTGTACAGCCGAATGAAAGAAGTTAGCACCGCGTACCAGCAACCAAACAGCCAGACGGATGGCGCTCAGAGGCGTAAAATGGAGCGGATGACGGCAGTCAGACAGCTCGAGTCACAAGAGGACCCAAAAATGAGAAAATCACTCCTACTGGTTAGTTAAAAATGATCATCCAGTCTGTATATTCTCACTGCTTGTATTCCAGATATAACTGAGGCACTAAGTCGCAAGTTACAACTGGTTCCTCCACTTTATCGCCAGTGATGTCACCTGGCGCCATATCTGATGATGTCATGCTGTATAGAATCTATATATTACATAAATGAGCTGAAGAAAATATGAGCCATAGCCCTGCGTAGATGGTGACAAAGATTCATGCGACTACTACGCGTTTCGGGGATTGAGTTAACCCTTTTTTAATGGTTGGTTCTTGAATCAGGGACGTAGAGGAGAATTGTGATGCAGAGCGTGAATCATAAGACTGAGTGTTGAATATGAGTATTGACCAAGGATCAATCAACCCCCGAAACGCGTGAGTGCATGAATCTTTGTACCCTTCAAAAGCAGCAGGGCTCGGAGTCCCATTTCCTTCTGCCTATATTGATGCTTTGACCAATTCTTTAAACCTGTAAGAAAGATACATATTACTTGATACTCTTAAAGGAACACTCCAGGAAAGGAGTGGGAGGGGCATGACAAAGGGATTCTCTCTTTGGTGTTCTTTCAATCCCTGTGTCATGCTCCTCCCCCTCGGCCTTTGCACTACACACAACACAATTGTAAACTTTGCCTGGTGTGTTCTCATGTCATTTTCGTTTACTACAGTCATGTGCCATTTTTCTAATAATCCCCAATATCTGATAATCCGGCACTTATCAGGCCCTGCTGTTGCTGGATTAATAGAATTTTACTGTATTTTAATTTTTTTCTGGAACAAAATTAAGAATTATTTATGTTAAGCAGAAATGTAAAAAATGAGGTTGTACATTTTTAATTTTTAATATGAAATCGCTGACTCGTGGTTGTTGTCCTGTTAAGCCAAACTTTTTATTTTTGGCCGTCACCCGACCCATCTGTCTGTAAAAATTAGCAGTAATTTACTGTGGATAAAGCAATTTTCCATCTGAATAAATTACGAGGCTTTGTAAAAATTAGTTGATCATTACTTATGTATTTATCATGGTGCATTTCGGAGCCGCCCTGACAATTATATTAATGGATATTGAGTACTAAGCAATTCAACCAGGTTTAATTTATGTACAGTGTATAATGTCTGCCTACCAGCGCCTGTGCATGGGCATTGTACAAAAATATCCAGAGAAGGGGCATACAAAACTAGAGAATCAAACACCCAATTATCACATACATTATAGGGGAATTGTAGGTTAATAGAGTAGGGGTCCCCCATTCAGGTTTTTATTTTTTAGCTAGGGGAAAGAGCAGCTCTCAGGATGACCCGTCACATCTCTGCATTACACACACAGACCATTGATTTTAATGGGAATGATGTAATTCTTCATTTTCCCTGCGGAGGCACTGTTGCAAAATTGACCGCTTGCTACTAGGATCTTCCACAGATTGCAGCTGATCACTGGGCAGGACAGCGTGATATCCTGTGATCAGCTTATTTTAGGGGACCCTTTAGACAAAATTAGATTGTCCAAAGCAGACAAACCCTTTAAAGGACATTTCCTCCTAAATTTAGATTGTGAGTAAACTTATTCTATAATCCCTTTCCCTTCTCTAAAGTCATTAAACAATTCTATTTAGTCGTTTCTTAGTTATATTTGTGTTTTTATTTTAAGCTATGTGACAACCAAAACAGCTCACAACTCCAACAGAGGACGTCACCCAGCTTTCCCTGTCCCCTGAATGGCAAATCTACGCAGAGATCCCTACCCAGCTACTGAAGCATTGCATTACTACGAAGATTTGCCGATCAGGACACTAGAAAGCTGGACGACAACCCTAGTGTGAACTGTAATGGCAGATGCGTTGTCACCCAACCTTCCTGGAATCCGAATTTTGTAACTATTTGGGCAAATTTTTGTTTTATTCCTTCGAGTCTATTTTTGTCATGAAAACTAATGTAAGGAGTAAATATGATAAAAGATGGGTTCTGATTAGAGATAGAATTTGGGAATGTGCTTCGTTTTATTGTTGAGCTGTTTTTCTGTTTTTTTTTCTTACTTTTTTTTATTTTTATCGTTTCCAGTCTCAACATGAGCAGCGCACTCAGCACACCAGAGATTTGCAGATCATTGAAGCGTACCGGGAACGCACCAAAGACGAGTGTATCTCCAGTATGCTGAATCAGGCTATTACCTCAAATTACACTGTCTATGCTACGCTGGGCACGGCAGAATTCTTTGAATTTCAACTTAAAAACCCTTATAACATCCAGTACACAGTATCTATTGAGATTGATCATCCAGACCTCAGGTACAACCCGTAATGTATCGTTTTTTATTTTTTATTATCTGAAAATATGTATTAAACTCTATGTACTTGTTACGATTAGCAGCAGGACCGATTCTGTTATCTCTGTGTTTGGGCATTGCTAGTCTCTGCCTTTAGTCTGAATCTGGATTTCGTCATCATTTAGCTTTGCCTGGTTGCTTAGGGCGGAGTACCTTTCTTGGGCCTATATGTACTTCAGGCCCAGATTATTCAGGTGCTGCTTGTACTGTTTATGGCATGTGCTAACTGTTTACAGATTCTTGTTTGTGACAACGTTTTTGTCTGTTTGTTTATACTATGGAATCTGTTGGTCCTCTGAGAGATCTAGTTTTTGTATAGTGGTTAATGTTTATCCTTGGATCAGTAGTTCCACTGATATGACCAAAAAGCACAGCATGGATCCAAAATGGTTCAAAATAAAGTAAAAATGCGGCTGTCAGCAAGCATGTTAAATATGAACCAGATCCAGGGGTGTATACCCATAAGGCATCCAAAACGTAATATATGACCGAGAAGAGAACAAATGCCAATACACAAGAACATTTAGAAAAATGAGCAAAATATTTTATTCAAAATAACATAGACATACAAGAATGATAAAAAGAATCCATGAACCAACAGGTTAAAAAGACCAAACCGCCATACAATGTATAAGGAAGGTAACGTCTGAAGTTGACGTGTAATAACAACAACCAAGAGATATGATCTAATAATCAGGGTACATACATGCATGAGTATGAAATGAAACATTAATGAAAAAATGCAAGAAAATATGTGAACATCAAGCACATACCCATAGATCAACCGGATGGAAGCACGGCGATGTGTCTGCCCCAACGCGCGTTTCGGCGCAACTGACGAAGGCAGTTGCGCCGAAACGCGCGTTGGGGCAGACACATCGCCGTGCTTCTATCCGGTTGATCTATGGGTATGTGCTTGATGTTCACATATTTTCTTGCATTTTTTCATTAATGTTTCATTTCATACTCATGCATGTATGTACCCTGATTATTAGATCATATCTCTTGGTTGTTGTTATTACACGTCAACTTCAGACGTTACCTTCCTTATACATTGTATGGCGGTTTGGTCTTTTTAACCTGTTGGTTCATGGATTCTTTTTATCATTCTTGTATGTCTATGTTATTTTGAATAAAATATTTTGCTCATTTTTCTAAATGTTCTTGTGTATTGGCATTTGTTCTCTTCTCGGTCATACAGTAGTTCCACTGGTTTGTTTGCTTTCCCGTGCATCTGGGCTGCTGTCGAGCTGTGGTCTTGCCCTCCTGTTGGATAGTGTTCAGATAGGGTTAGTGAGTGCTGTAAACTCTTGTCCACTGTCTAGTTGTCTGTTTACTGCTTGCATGCTATTCATCTGCCATCCACTCCATTTATGCATCATCTCCATCTTCTACTGCCTTCGATGTTCGGTTCCGCTCGTTCACTGGTGAGTTACTTCTGCCAAAAGTATTCTGTCAGTGTTGATGCGTGCTTTACCCATGTAATAGTGCTTTCTGGTGTTGCGGTCTTGAGCACCAACAGCGGCATAGCAGAACTCCTCAAAGCCAACTTCACAATGAAGGATCCGAACCATGAGGTGGTATGTGGTAGAGTAGGTGCCGATCAACGGGCTATAAGATGACTCTTACCCTACATTGTCGAGAAAAAGATGTAATTCCTCTAGCCTGAGAGAAAGACCTGCAAAGAGTAGGAAAAAAAAAAATCAAACATGATGGCCTCCTCATGGTCTGCATTGACAGTTAAATGATAAAAATATATCCTCCTGTAGCCACCACTAGAGGGAGCTTAGGAGCACAATGCATACATAGAACCTAAAGAAGCACTACCAGAAAAAATTCCCCCCTCCCCGGTTTGTAATTGTGTTCGCATAAACAATAGTGAGGTTACAAAACGTACTGAGCACTTTATTCATGTATATACATTAGACCACATGACCCCTGATCTGACTCTCCGATTCTTACAGTGTCTGCTGTGTGGATCGTAAGTCAGTTTCTCTATTCATTCTTATGAAGCTCAAGGTCAGTCTCATAGGAATGAATAGAGAAACTTGACTTCTGGTCCACACAGCAGACGCTGTAAGAATTGGGGGTCACGTGGTGTAACGAAAGGACTGAACGGAGGCTGAAAATACATGCTCAGTAAGTTTTCTAACCTTATTATTGTTTATTCCATCACAATTACAAATGGGGGCGCAAAAAACTTGCTTCATTCATAAAAAAAAACAGTAAGCTCCTGAGCTCCCTCTAGTGGTTGCTGCAGGTGGGCAGAATTTCATAATTTTATTCTATGCATGAGATTTTGAGCTGTGTATCAGAAAAACAGAACTCCAACCACTATATATTAAGAAATTAAGATATACTATGAAATTATTTAGCACAGAACGTTGGGCCCATTTATAATACACAAAACTAAATGGTATTGAAGAGTGAACATCCTCTTTAGGGAGACTCAACAGAAGAAAAGTATATGAGACCCTTTAGTGTGTATTCAAAATATGTAAACAGCTTTAATATATCTTACATCTATTCTGAGATCTAAGCTCTTGAAATTACAGGCCCAAAGCCTGAGGCTGCACTACTGTGAGATTCTGATGACTACATGATTTATTTCTATCAGGTTGTTTTGGAGACCTTGTGTAGAGTCACATCACTATCCACATCAATATCTACATATCTGCACTGATTAAATAGTGATAGTCCTGTAGCAAATGTTGATTTGGATCCATTTATATGGTCTTTATAATAAAACTACATCAGACAGAAAGGGCACATGTTATCATCAGAATCTCAGTAGTACAGTCTTCGGCTTTAGGCCTGTAACATTATTTTTTAGATTTAGGTCTTTTTTTTTAATCACTTCAATCAATAAATTCTCAAAAACAAAAACCTCAAGAAATAGAAAATAGGAAGAAACAGAGAAAAGAAAAATAAGATCTAGATAAGGAGGGAGGTGGTGGAACAGATGGTGGGATATCTTGAGGAAAAAGGGCTTAGATGGGTGGATGTAGTGGGAAAACAGGATGGGAGGAATACTTTTATTAGAGCGGTAAGTAGATCTGCCTCTAAGGGTGAACAGAGGTACAGCAGCTGCAAAGAGCGTCTCTCACTCTGGAGGACCTGTCCTGTATTACACACGACCCATTGTTAGAAATGCACACTGTAATACTTAATTTGTCCTGTGGTGGCACTGCAGGGTAATTGAACACTTACTGCCAGGATTCCGCACAGATTACAGCTGATCACTGGGGGTCCCAGCACGGGGGATCACTTTGTGATTAGTTTATGGTCAAGAGGCCCTTCTAACAAGTATGGATAGTCCAAAGCGGAGTACCCCTTTAACCTGTGCAGAGCTAAGAAATGCATAAAAAAAATTTGGGCAGCTGACTCCATAACATGTACGCTTTTTTTTTTTTCTTTAACTTTCCAGGGTTATTGTGGACACACAAGAATGGAGACACTTTAAAGAGCTGACAAACACAATGACACCTATAGAGGAAAACATGTTTCATGTTCAGCAGCAGAGCGATACCCCCCAGCTGTACCTGCGACCCAAGGAGACGGTTTATATTCCATTCAAGTACCAGGCATTCTACATGGATCATACGTCCTTGTTACAGGTGAATTATATATGTGATTCTATAAATGACCGCTTATATATGACCTATAGTATCATTGTACATACACGTAGCGGCCAGTTTATTATGAGCACCTGCTTAATACTTTGTTTGGCCACGTTTGCACATCCCCCTACGTTGTGATGACCGGCATTGCACTGTTGTTAGAGAGGATGATATCTGACGGTCTCTATCATGTGAGGACCTGTAAATAATGATGTGGAATAATGACCCTGTATCATATAATGCTAGACAGTAGATATGTAATGGTGTGGTACATATGGTATAATGTCAGGCAATGACACCTTCGTAGTGCACGGGGGATTTGCAGCTAATCCTTCTATTATCTACATCGGCTGGGCCATAAATACTGTACATGGAAAAAAATAAAAAATTTTGTGTGTGGTTGCAGAGTCCTGATGCCACCAGTTTAGCAAAAGACGCAGACCGATCACCCCAGAACAAGCCAAACACCATGTCTTCGAAACGTATGAAGGTGGGTTACAAGTGTTAAAGGGACATTCCAGCAAAAACTGCTGTTTCACATTATAGTGAATTAGGAATTCCTTTACGTTTGCCGAGCAGATCCCAAATATGTGCATAACAACGCCGCCCCCGCCTGCACGTGAGATCTGTTTGTGTCACCTACAGTTCCTGAAAGTGGATTATTTGCAGTTTAAAACTTTGTGTTTTCGTCCCCCTTCATAACCTCTGCCGCCACATGTAACCAATGCAGGGGAGGTGATGTCACTAACCAGATGCCATCATCACATTACTAGGTCATGTGACCACAGAACATGACGTCACTATGGACAGCATGTCGTCTACGTATGGAGGAGTACAATGCTGCTGATTTTTCCTTTTAATTCCTAAGTCCCAAAATTGTTATATTGTTTATTTTTTATTCATCTAATAGAAAAAAATGCCAGAATTCCCTCCTAAAATAAAACAAATCCCCAATAAATGTGATTTTTTTTTTTTTTTTTCAGTTCTATCATATGTTTACATCTTGGTATTGGTATACCAATATGGCCGCTATAGCAGCTTCCATTTGAGTTGTTGTCATCCAGCTTTCCTAGCCTCCTGAGTAGCCAAGCTGGGTGACAACCTCTGTTGGATCTGCCAAGGCGGTACCCTGACATCATTTATGTTTTTTGTTTCTAACAGGTTTCCTTTAAGGCATCAGATGGAAAACCAATCGCTATTCTCCAAGTCAGCGTGGAACCCCAACCGCACGTTGTTGACCAAACATTTAGATTTTATCACCCGGAACTGACATTCTTGAAAAAGTCCATCCGCTTACCCCCATGGTACACACTTCCAGGTAATGTAAAGAAATGGGGTGCCTTGACTAATAAAGGGTTATTACCATCATAGACATTTATGGTATATCCACAGAATATGCCATAAATGTCTGATAGGTGCGGATACCCTTTTTCCACCACCCCCCTTCCGCCTGGTAAGGTGGACGCCGCATCCTGGATGAGAATGGATGGAGAGTTGTCCGGGTATGTGCGCATTTCTCTTTATTCACTTGGGTCATGGAAATAGTTGGCGTAACTGGCACCCTCTCCATTCATTCTCTGCCCGGATGTGGCCGCCACCTCACCAGGTGGGGCATAGGTCAGGAACCTCTTATTCTGGAGATATGCCACCTCTGGGACCTGCACCTATCAGACATTTATAGCGTATCCTGTGGAATGATCCTTTAACGTATCTAAATGCATCGGTTCTTATGAACGGATATGTTACCTTGATTTTTCTCAGGAGCCCCTGTTGGAATGCCCGGAGGGGAACCAGAACTCTACGTACGATGCAGTGACCCCAATATTATCTGTGATACCAAGAAATTGGTGGGTACATTTGTGTTTCTTGTAACATATTCATCAATACTACAGCATTATAATGTAGGGGTGCTGAGCCCTTATTGACTTCAGTCTTCAGATCACTAGAATGGCCACAGCAGCGGAAGATGAGTTGTTTGATCTTGAGGGAGGCAGTGACCTGTCCACGCATGTGATGTTAGTGAAGCCACGGATGCATGTCACAGAGCAGTGTGGTGATGTGAGGGCTTAGGATACTGCTATACGGGCCGTGAAAACAAGCGCTGATCAACGAGACAGCTGGCTGATCGGCGCTCGTTTGTTTCTGTATGGGGCGCTCCTTTGTTCGTCCCCATGCTTTTTCATCATGTAAGCAGCACAACTCCCTGTTTACACAGACAGATGTGCTGCAGACAACGATTATTTTTAATGCTGCATAAATAATAATAATAATAATTTTTATTTATATAGCGCCAACATATTCCGCAGCACTTTTCATTTCAGGGGTTACATTGTACAGACAATATCAGGCATTACATATTGACAAAACTAATTTACAATTCAAAGAAGGGGAGTGAGGACCCTGCTCGCAAGAGCTTACAATCTATGAGGAAATAAGGGAGACACAAAGTGTAAAAAAAGCTTAAGTACAATGGTCCAGCCATCTTTTATACATATGGGGCAGTAATATAAAGCTGCATGAGCCGGTCACCAGCCAGTGTCAGTGTATGGCGGACATTAAGTGCATTAGGTTGCAAGGAGGGGATACAGCTGAATGAAGGGGCCTCATGTCTAATGTAAAGGGGGGCCAGGGAAAGGAGTTCTATTAGGGAATATTATAGGGCCTGATAAGGGCCTCTATAAAGATGTGTTCTCAGGGCACGTGTAAAACTGTGGATATTGGGAATTAATGTGATTGTCTGGGGTAGCGCATTCCAGAGGACGGGTGCAGCACGAGAGAAGTCTTGGAGACGGGAGTGGGAGGTTCGGATTATGGAGGATGTTAATCTAAGGTCTTTGGCAGAACGTAGAGCGTGAGTAGGGTGGTAGACGGAGATGTAAGGAGGTGCAGCACTGTGGAGAGCTTTGTGGGTGAGAGTAAGAAGTTTGAATTTAATTCTGGAGAGTATGGGCAACAGGCCAGTGACTGGCACAGGGTAGAGGCGTTGGTGTAGCGGTTGGTCAGAAAGATGAGCCTGGCGAGGATCGATTGGAGAGGGGAGAGCAGATCAGTTGATGAGCGGGCGTTTACACGATCATCGGCTGATCATTGTCCTGATTACACAGGGCAATGATCGGGAACGCTCGTTTGCCCGATCATTGGCCCCTGTGATAGGGCCTTAAGGAAGACAAGAGGGAGATACGAGACTGATGGTGGAAGGATCAGACTATTCCAGCAGCACATAGTATTTCAGGATATGGGTGCGCTAATCTTTGTGTGACACAGTGAGCTGTGAAAAACTAAATGTCTATGACCATCTGTAAAATGGTTGGGGATGGAGACCGGCATCGGGCATGCTATTTAGAACGGGTAGACGAGTAGTAGTTCCATGGGGGGGGGGGGGGGTTGGTATTGGCAATCTCACAAATCCCAGCAGATTCAATGATGGATGTCCCCTTTAATACATGGGCAGTCCATCATTTGTATATATTGATGGCCTCTGCCACGTGCGTGCATGAAGGTGGCTGGGAGACGGGGGCAGGGCCGCTTCTTATATGATTGCACGGTTGTAGCTGTTTTGTAACGGGGCAGAAAGAATTTCATTTTTGTCCATTTTAAAGCCGCATTACAAAGCGTTCTGGGATTAGCTTTTCTAATCATTTAGTCGCTTGTCTTCTGAGAATGGTGGCTGACAAAATGTATTGTGGCACCTGGAATAATTACAACGTTTTATCTTCCAGCCGGCTCCTAATCTTCTAACTACACTTCCAATCAGCATCATAGTCAGCCTGTGGACGGCAGCGCGAGCTTCTAGACGGCTTCTTGTTTTATTGGCCGTAGATTTACCAGATTTCAATCCGTCGCTTGCATTATGCAAAATATTAGTAAATGAGTTTTTGCGCCGCTCCACGCATTACAACAATTACAAGTTAACGCGAAATAGACATCACGAGATATAAAAGCGGATTTACAGCCAATCTTCCGTCATACAGACACAATAGCCTGCGACAACCACCGTAGCGGCCACAGGCGTTGTCATCCGGCTTACCCAGGGCCTGGATTGGCAAATCTGTTTAGCCTTGCAAATGTTATTGGAGTGGGGGTTGTATTATTGCCTAACTGGCCAGATTCACCATCTAGGAGTCAGAGAAATTTGGGTGACAACCCTTATGACTGCCATTGTAGTTGTCACCCACCTTTCCTTGGGTCCACAATTGTAGATCTGGCTGGTCTTGCAGTAATATGGTAGGGTGGAATGTATTGCAGCATAATTAGACTAATTTGCCGGTTAGGAGTCTGGTACGTTTGGTGACGACACCTGTGGGAATTGTAATGGCAGCTTGTGTGGTTGTCACCCACCTTTTCCAGGGTCCTCCATGGCAGATTCTTATACTGGTGCAGTCTTCCATACATTTACTGTTCCTCTGCTTGTTGTAGGGTCATGGAGAACCTCAAGATGTGTTCCTTAAAGTCGCCGGAGGACCTAGTCCACACATTAAAAAATTCTTTGTTGCGCTCTATACGTAAGTTTAATGATCATTTTTGTGTAATTTATGGTTGTCTTACGACAAGAACCCCTGTCTATGAGCCCTAGTGAGGTTTATGGATGCCAAAGAGGCCATTCGAATGGCCGGCATATAATGGGAAATGTGTGGCAGGCCACAGCTTCTCACTGCAGTGACATCCGTCGCCGGTCAGCTGTTTTGAAGGGGCTGAAGCGTTTCTACGAGAGCTGCTTCCCCTTCATTCCTTATGTGCTCGTATAGTGAATTGCAGACACACTTGTAGCGGCGGTTCCCAGTATTACATCCTTCTCCTATTCACTTCAATGGGTAAAAAGTAATACTGTGAACCGCCGCTACAAGTGTGTCCGCAATTCAAGGTACGAGCAGATAAGGAATGAAGGGGAAGCAGCGCTCGTAGAGTAAAACAGCTGAGAGTGGGGGGTGCTGGGAGTCGGACCCCCACCGATTTAGATATTGATGGCCTATCCTGAGGATAGGCTATCGATTTGTCATGACTGGAAAAACCCCTTTAAAAGGGAACCGGTCACATTGAAAATGCAGTCTGACCTTCAGGCAGCAAGTTATAGAGCGGAGGAGATGAGATAGAGTCATATGTGGTTTTGTAGGAAAGGATTCCTCTCTCTGAGTCTCTGCTCATTCTGGGCTAGGTCCAGTGGGCGATGCTACTCAGTGATTGACGGCTATGTTGCTATGCACATTCATACAGGGAAGGCTGTCAATCACTGAGTAGCTGCGCCCAAATGGCAGGTGTGAATATCAGCCTAGAGTTCAGGACAGGACATAGATTTGTGTCGCTGTGTATTGCTAACATTGTAGCACACACTCACCGGTGAGAATTGCCAGGTTTGTAAGGTTTTTCCGCCTCTGCATGTAAACAGGAAGGTTAGCATTCACTGAAAGCAAGCAGAGATGGTGAGAAATTTAACAATTCACTATATTTGAAAGTGGCAGAACTTTTCGTTATGCAATAATTAGGATTTATTGACATAAAACTGGATAACCTCTTTGCAGGGGTGGTAAGTAACTTCCTGATATCTATTCCTCTTCTGAATGCAGACGACAAGGTAAATGCTGAATGAGTTTTCTTTCTGGTTTCTATGGCTACAGCCCGGGACAGGTAAATAAATCAGATATAGTCATCGGAACCACAAAAAAAATCTCCATTTCTAAACAGATTAATGTATCACAAATATTACAACCCTTTTATTTTGATGTTAGTTGCTACGGACCGGCTATATGTGGTGCAGGGACCGGCTATATGTGGTGCAGGGACCGGCTATATGTGGTGCAGGGACCGGCTATATGTGGTGCAGGGACCGGCTATATGTGGTGCAGGAACCGGCTATATGTGGTGCAGGGACAGGCTATATGTGGTGCAGGGACCGGCTATATGTGGTGCAGGGACCGGCTATATGTGGTGCAGGGACAGGCTATATGTGGTGCAGGGACAGGCTATATGTGGTGCAGGGACCGGCTATATGTGGTGCACGGACCGGCTATATGTGCTGCAGGGACCGGCTATATGTGGTGCAGGGACCGGCTATATGTGGTGCAGGAACCGGCTATATGTGGTGCAGGGACCGGCTATATGTGGTGCAGGGACCGGCTATATGTGGTAAAGGGACCGGCTATATGTGGTGCAGGGACCGGCTATATGTGGTGCAGGGACCGGCTATATGTGGTGCAGGGACCGGCTATATGTGGTGCACGGACCGGCTATATGTGGTGCAGGGACCGGCTATATGTGGTGCAGGGACCGGCCATTGTGCAGCCATGTTTTATCCTAACATGCCGCTGTTTTGCAAGCATTCACATTGCAGTTAATAAAAGTAGGAGTAATTCCATCCTCTTGTTAACGCTGAATCACGTTTTATAGCTGCGCAAATTCAGCCTCAAACACATTTATAAAACAACCAGTAAAACCGTCTGGGGCCAGTCCTCATTTTATGGCTCTGTCAGTGTTAGTCGCAGAGATAAACAGCCGGGGTTATATCATTAATTGCTTCATCTTGTTACGGCCTAACAATGTATATACTTGATGGTGTAACTATCAGAGGTGTCCATACAGCGAAGGTCTGAAGGGTCCTCTACAGAATATACGGGTGAGCAGAATCCCCCGGTGATCCACATATGTTCCTGTTTATTTGATACATATATGAAGGTTCAGTCTCCTTTCTGAATCTCCGGGAAGGGGAGGTAAGAGCTTCTGGGCACTGGACATTTGGCAGTCAGGTCACTATATTTTATCGGCAATGTTGGGCCTCATGCACACGGCCGTACCCGTGATTACGTGGCAGCCGACCTGTGGTCAGTTATTTCTTTACAGACTTAAGAACTTATTTTATAGGATGCAAATAAACCGGAATGTATGTGACTGTTTTGCAGTGATCGTTGGCTGGCTGTGCCTATACAGATCTGGCAAATCTACGTCCATTCCCTGAAAAGAGTGGATATCAGTTGCATAACTGGCCAGCTTACCCAAATGTCCCTGGTCCTGCGAGGAACACAGGTGGTGCGAAAAGTTAGAGCTTATAGCTCCCACCCTCAAGAACTAAAGGTCAGTTGTTAAAAAATGACCATAACATCTACCACTTGCTTAAAGGGTATGTACAATTTTTCAACCATTTTTATTGCTCCAACTCATCAAGAACAAAAAGATGAGCAATTTTGCAAATTATTTTGATTCAAAAAAATAATCCTATTCTGTGTTTACAGCTCTTTTGTAGACCTGTATGTCTCCATGGTAACAGACTACAAACCAACCCTGTGTAGTCAGATCCTGCAGTCATGTTGCTCCACCCCCTCTACTCGCTAACCTACAGTGCAAGAGGAGGCAAATAGAAGACCACAACATATGAGTGCAGGATCAGATTACACACACAGGGTTTGTTTTGTATTCTGTAACCATGGAGACGCATAGGCCTGCATAGGGGCTGTAAGAAAAACTATTTGCAAAGTTGCTTTATTGTTGTTTTTAAATGCAATGAAAGCATCGTGGAGATACCCTTTAAGGAAACCATTCACCAGTCTGCTATAACATGCAGTCTATTATACACAAGCTGTTGACAGATCCCTTTGATTGGGATGTCTGTGGAGCCTTCTAGACATACACCCAGCGTCTTGCTAACCCGTAACTTTGCTTCCATGTAGATAAGCAGCTCCACAGGAGTCTGGCCACCGCTGATCTCCCTTTCTATTGAAACAACATGTTCATTCGGCTGAGCAAAATGATAATAGGGTCATTAGGACATATAGCGGTTGGACAATGACTTCTCAGTGTCTATAGGCAGCTTAGGAGAGATTGTTTATTTTATCTGCAGGCTGTAGATAGGTTGACACGGCTGTTTTAATCGTTACGCTCGGCCGTCTCATTCCGTATCCTGCTTTGTTTGCTTCAGTTGCCTCGTAATTTAATTGCAGCTCTAGATTAGAAGGCACGCTGCTGATTAACATTCATCTCGACCCAGCGAGACGTAATACCAGGTCTCTGCAGTGGAGATAAAAACAGCCCTGAAACTTGTCACAACATCCATGGTCGGAATAGGCGGCGACGATGTTGTTGATTTATTTTTATAATTTGTATTATTAGTTTTCTGTTTTATAACTGGTGTTTATTATGGTAGTTTTAAGTATAAAAAATATATATATATATTTAGATATCAATATATTTCTGAGCTCTAATAACTGTACATTAGCTGTAACGAGCCTTGCATCTGCGTTATAGTCACATGACTTCTATAGATTTTCTACATCTGGAAGTAAACAATGGTTATTCTTATCTAAGACATTTATAGCATAGACACAGCATATGCCATAAATGTCTGATATGGGGAGCTGGCTGCATATGTCCGCTGCTCTTTCCATTGTTTAGGAGCATGCGTGCTCGGCTGTTTCTGTAGCGCCCTTGAATGGAGAGAGCCGCACACACAGACAGTACGATGGTTCCCCAGCATTAGGATGACGATATCGCTAAGAGATGCCATCACATTCTGATCGCTGGGGGTCCCGCTGTTAGGACGACCACTGATCCTGAGAAAGAAGGGGCCATAGCATTGGTTTAGCGCTGTATCGCCTTCACAGTTTTTCCCTGCACAGCGACGTACCCGGCCACCGGCTGTGCAGTGAACTTACAGTATGACACAGTAACATTATGTCAATCAAAATGGCCATACGTGTGTTATCTGCTTTGAATACTGGCAGGCGGATGATGATTTATATCCACAAAATATTACTAATTTTTACCAGGGGAAAGCACAGAGCTAGAGGTGTTGTCATGGGGACTCTGAAGCAGAAGAATTATAGGCATTAAACACCTGTTTGTAACTTTTTTCATACAGACTAAATAAGCTTTTTAATAACTCATATAATGGTAATGATCATTGTTATGGCTTCATGTCTGCAAACCGTGTCTGTTAAGACGTCGTTTTGTGTGATAACCTTTCTCTTAACAGTGTCCTCAAGCAGATTTATTTGGCTTTCTGATAGTAATTAAGGTATCTATAAATTAAACTGTGGCTTTACTTGCACCTTATTGACATTGGGGTGAGAAGATTATCTTAATGTTCTGTAGTCCCTTGAGATCTGTCTTTGATGTTATGGAACATGTAAAACTACTTTTTACCAATTATTGTCTTTTGTTGCATGTGTAGATTGACCCTGAGAGCGTGTTTGTTCTCCCTCCGAATGGTATCCAGGATCTGCACATTGTGGTGCGCCCCCTAAAGGCCGGCAGTAAATTCATCTATCTCAATTTGGTTGATGTTGATCAACATCAGCTTGTAGCGTCCTGGCTGGTTTGTGTATTAAGCCGGAACCCAATTATTTCCAAGGTAAAGTACAAATAAAAACCTCATGTCATTAAATGAGCTTTATCTTATTACTATAACGTTTGGACTCCTGGTGACTATATAGCCAAAGCTTCTGTAGAATCGTCTGACTTCCGCTCGCATATTCAAGCCCCTCAATAACTTGTTCTTGGTTTCCGTTATTGTCTTATCCATCTCGCATAATTATAGCCAACATCACAGTTTGCGGTTCTTAGTTTCCATTATAAGTGTAAACCTCATTTAAATCAGGATTCTGGTATTTGGCACCCACAAAAACGGCGACTCAAAAGCATCTAGACCGGGAACGTGTCTGTTCTCCCTTTCTGCTTTGGATTAGTTAAACCTGACTATACACACTAGATAAAAGTTGTCCGAACCTGCCGATTTCGGTGGGATTGGCCAACAATCTAATGTGTATGGGTGCTTCTCGACCTTCCCTCTACGGCAGATGTCAGGGAAAAGAAGGATGAGGCCTGTTGGATTTTCACATGCTTGATCCTTTGTTCCCACAAGAGATAAGCCGCTATTCGAGGTTTCTGGCAGCTGCTTATTCTCCTCTCCCGATTAAACATGCACGCTCATCCGTGCCAAAGTTGCATGTTTAGTGGAGTCGTTGAAATGGCCTAAGGGGGTGGATCAATGTCAACAAATGCGCTTCTTTCTACTTTAGAGGGATCATTGAGGGGCAGGCTCTACATTATCAGTCACAGACCACTTGATTTCAGCTCAACCTTCCCCCAACTGATCTTCTTGTGGCCTATAGTAAGGGCCCTTTGACACTCGGCAATTATCGGGCGGACAAGCTTTTATAGACGCTCGTTGCCGATAATTGTCTTGTGTAAACAGGGCACCGATCAGCAGATGAACGCGCAAATGTATGGGGACGAGCGATCGGAGTAACGACCGCTCGTCCCCATCCATAGCTCTGTTGTGACAGGAGCAAACGAGCGCCGATCAATGAGCTGTCTCGTTGATCGGCGCTTGTTGCACCGGCCAAAATTGGCCCGGTGTAAGAGGACCCTTGGTTTAGTTGAGTAGTGGGTTCTAATGTGTGTGAGGGCATATCGACTCTCCCTTTGGGGAGGATATTTAGGATTTCTTCAGTCTTACGATGGATGACGCAGATGTGAATAGACTCTTAGAGCCGAGATAACCTTAATAGAGACAAAATGGTTTTCTTTTAATAACTGAACTGCGCTGATATTTAACCCCCTTTGCAATTATGTAGAAGGGGATCTTTGTAGCTGTTTGGCAGCTGAGCAACAGTTCTAATTTACTAGCACATAATTGTCTATGAAGTTATAATGCATCTGTGGCCGATCTCCAGTCTGAAATCTATCACGGCGGGCTCCATCCATCATCAAGATTTCATTCCGCCTTTACTACCCTCTTATGGATTGTGTTACAAAGTTACAGAAGTTGTTAACAGAAACTTGTTCACTTGTTCCTCGCAACCCCTTCATTATCAATCACCTGAGCCGCGGCCGGTTATTAAGACCATCCAAACCTCCTGATACGCACTTTTGTGTTCCTGTCCAGAATATTTAGTGATTATCCAAGAGATTCAAAATAATAACTTCTGTATTTCTTTTATAACAACCCAAAATACTATAATAAAATTACCGTAGGTCAGACAAAACCAAAACATTTTTCAAATGTAATCCATAAAAATAAAATAAAGTTCCTGTGTGTAGGTATTGCTGTTACAGTCTTGTTATGGCGCCCTGCTGTTTTTTTCTATTCTCCCTAATGTGTCCAGTGCCGTGGTCACACATGCTCAGTAGCGCAGTCCCATGCTCTTGTACATGGCAGCGGAGTGGTTCCCGCTATAGTGCAGGTCAGCCAATAAGCTGCTTCTTCTCCGACAAATCAAAAGAACACCAGGGGGCGCCACAACAAGTATGTTACTGCAATATTTGGACACAAGAGTGTTTTTGTGTAATCTAGCGGAGAAAATGTTATATTTAAAGGGGTTTTCCCATGAAGGACATTGATGACATCTCCACAGGATATGTCATAAATGTCAGATGGATGCGGGTCCCACATCTGGGACCTGCACCTATCTCCAGAATGGGGCCCCCTAATCCCTGTTCTAGCTTTTTGTGCCCCACTCTCAATTAAAGAGCCCTTGAAGATACTACTTGTTACATATCTTCCCAGCCGCTATACTCCTTTACATTTCCAGCTATTATTTTACATTATGATAAATTACCGGAGCATTCTATCTGAAAGGGGTTATTACAAGCTGACGTGTATAATTTTGCTGGGCTGTTCGTTGTTAAAACAATTTGAATTAGTATGTCGAGCGCTAGATCCTGGGGGAGCAGAAATGAAACATTACAATCTGAAAATATTAAAGCTCTCCTGTAATTTATTTCTAAAAGTGCAGAGCAAGCTGAACGAGGCGTCAAACTATCCTAATGGAAACGAATGAACAAGTACGAGAGGGCACGGCACCTCCCCAGGACTGGGCGTCGGGTTGCTCAGCAGGATTAGGCTGGACCCGTGCTTTGAGTCAATCATTAACACTTTTGCAGTTTGTAATAAGATTTAAAGGATAAATCCGCCTTCATAACCAGTTTTTTTTCCCACTGCATCTTTAATAAAAAATGAAGCAACTTTCCACTAAGTCTTGATTAAACATCTCCTACCATTTTGTGTATACAGCTCCCATACAGACATATGCATCTCCATGGTAACAGACTACAAGCAAATCCTTTGTTGTCTAATCTTATTTTTTCCTTTCTTCTTACTAACCTACCATATGTAAGTTAGTAAGAAGCAGGGGACAGATGGAAGAGAGTATGACTGCCGGATCAGACTACACCGTTTTTGTTTGTAGTCTGTAACCATGGAGACACAGGAAAATATTTATATTCCCCATGAAATAACAATTCTGGAGCATCTTTGCTTATAACCCTACGTTGTGCCGTTCCTCTGTTATTCGTCCTAGAAATTTTTGAATAAATTGATAACTGGGTGTTATCATTTCCCTTGTCAAATGGGCGTGTCCCTACACAATCTGGCACTGTCCAATCAGTGCTGACAGATTGAGCAGGGATACACCCTATCGACAATTAGGGATACACCCTATCGACAAGGGGAAGTGTCACACCCAGTTGTCAATTTATTCATACATTTCTTTGATGAATAGTAGAGGAACGGCACAACATAGGGTTCTAAGAAAAGATGATGCAGAATTTTTTTTTTTAAGGGGAATATAAGTATTTACCAAAAATTGACATGTCAGGAGAGGTGACCAGTCCTCTGTAAGACGTGCACATATACTCTTTAAGGGGTAAGGATGTAATTGTACTTTAAGGCTGGATTCACACGAGCATTTTCCGTCCGTAATGGACGGAACGTATTTCGGCCGCAAGTCCCGGACCGAACACACTGCAGGGAGCCGGGCTCCTAGCATCATAGTTATGTACGACGCTAGGAGTCCCTGCCTCACTGCGGGAAAACGGTCCCGTACTGTAATCATGTTTTCAGTACGGGACAGCAGTTCCACGGAGAGGCAGGGACTCCTAGCATCGTACATAACTATGATGCTAGGACCCCGGGTCCCTGCACTGTGTTCGGTCCGGGACTTGCGGCCGAAATACGTTCCGTCCTTTATGGACGAACACGCTCGTGTGAATCCAGCCTTAGACATGCTGGTAAGATGTTTGAAATGTATAACCAGGTAGCCAATCCCTTCTTTATGTCTTCATAGGCCTTTGAAATAACAATGTCTGCCGGAGAGAAGGGCTGTAACAAGAGGATAACTTACACGAACCCGTATCAGACTCGGAAGAGGTACTCGCTCCAGAGCAACCGGCCCGATCTGCTGCAGTTCAAGGAGAACACCTTTGAGGTAACGGTCACGTCTGTCTCCGTTTCTTTCTTACTTTACAAAACATTTTCTCTGAAGACAAACAAATTACTAGCCCTTCTTTTCTCGTCTTCTGTCATATAACTTAACATTTCTCTTTCCAGGGTAGAGATTTTTCTGGGAAAGCTGGGTGATAAATCGTACGGCCACCATTGTAGCTCCCACAGGCGTTATCTTCCACCAAAACGCCTGAATGCCAGGTCAGCCAAGTTATGCGATTGTGCACCCTGGGGTGCAGAGGTTGCAGTTACGCACAGGCCCTGGAACCTAAGGGGGTGCAAAAGGTCCATCTGTCCCATATGAGGAGACCAGTTGATGGGCTAAATTTTGCACCGGGTCCAAAAGCTTCAAGTAGCACAACTATATACAACCCCCACATCACCATATCCTGTAATTCAGGGTTGTTGAAGCTATAAATATCTGCGATATTTCACCCAGCTTTCTCAGAAACAGATCATTCAAAAACAACGGAGTAGAATTTTTGATAATTTGACTAAAGGGGAGAACAAACACGAAGTGTATATGTACACGAGCAGGATTTGTGGAGTTTTTTTTCCACCATTATAAGATGCGTCAGTTGCAAAAATGGTGGTACAAATGCTGCAGTTTTGCCGAAACCGTGCCGTTTTTTTGCCACAATAAGCAAAAGCCCCCACAAATCCTGCTCTAGTGAATAAACCCTAAGGCCCTGTTCACACAGTGGAATTTTTGCGGCGGATTTCACCGCAAAACTCTGCCACTCATTAATTTCAATGGGAGTCAGAGGCTTCTTTTTCCCGCTAGCTGATTTTTTTCAGCTAGCGGGAACAAAATGCGTCCTTGCCTGATCTTTGGGCAGATTCCGCCCGAACCTCCCATTGAAGTCAATGGAAGGATTTCTGCCTATCCACCCAGCTTTCCGTTCATGTCCTTCATTTATTTAAAGGAGAAGTTTCACCCATTATGCAAATGAAAACAACACGTCCGCCATTTCTGACTGCAGTTTCACTGAACCGGACAAGAACGGGGCAGATGACTTTCCCCTCTCACCATTGTGTTCGCTGCTTACATATTCAATCTGCTCTACCTATTTAATATATTCTAATTGCAAGGTACGACCGGTCATCCGTACTCACCGCCGACACTCGTAAAGCGAGTGATTCAAATGCCACGGCTGGCGACTGCTCATGGGAAGTGACTTTGAAAGTATTTAAAGGTCTCCTGCACCTCCTAAATCAATGTGTATTATAAAGCCATATTCTACTATAATATTAAGAGGATATGGGTCCGACAAGTTCACCTTTATAAAATTCGTAATATTCATATGCATCGCGGACGACCGTAACGGCGGGATCATTCTACGTGACAGAACAGAGGTTACATTTATAGATGATACTTCCCAGTCCTCTGGATAATTCACTGGTGCGGATGATCTATTAACAGTGTTTACTTTCAACTTTCAATGCACCCAGGGAAACATTTTATCAATCCCAGTGATCGATGATGATCTTAAAGCCACGGTACCGCTCAACAACTCCTCTGTTTGATCCGTTTCTCGTAGGTCGGCCCCAGTGAGATGTACACCATTGGATTGCGCTTTGCACCTGGCGAGAGCAGCGGACAGGAAGAGATTCTCATATTCATCAATGACCACGAGGACAAAAATGAAGAGACGTTCTGCGTGAAGGTCAATTATGAACCAGCCAATAAGAAAAGTTCTTTAAAGATTTAGATTAAAGTGTAACTCTGGGCAAAAACTGGAAAGTCATTCTTTACCTAAAATCTTGGTGTCCAACATTCCTAAAGTTTTACTTATCTCTTTAGGTCTTAGCTAAAACTTGTGCCAGGCATAACTACCTGAGTGTCACTTTCATGAACCGCACAGGAGTCTATAGGAAATAACTTTCTGTGACTATTTGTGCCTTGTTACACCACGTGCGGACACGGCAGGGCGAGTTATGTTCTATACAGACTCCTGGGTGCCTTTATGGCTACTGCACTCAGATAGTCCTGCCTGGTGCAAGTTTTGGCTGAAACCTGCTGCAGGACAGTGGATGATCTCAGAATGTGTGACAATGGGACGAGTTGAAACTTTTAGGGGCTGTAGGTCACCAAAAACTACATTTCCACTTTTTGCCTGGAGTGTCACTTTAAATGAAATAATTTTTCCATCTTAGTTTTTTGGGGATATGAATGTGGAACTTTCACAAGATCTTCATCAAGGCCACTTTTAAAAAAAATGTGAAAAAATACCTTATTCCTGTGCGGATTTATTTGTAATTAAACTTACTGTAAGTTTTATGATTGGGTCCCTATGACAACACTTCTTGTCTGGTGCTTCTGTGGTTCAGCATTGTCACGAGAATATCATATGGACCCAAATCTTCATACACAGTGTCCACATCCTAACAAGTCAGTAAGGAGGTAGACATTCATGTGAATGGAGAATTAGATCCACACAACGATGGGGGTTGTAACAGAGATGAAACTTGAAGGAGTTGTTCTTAGCAACCAATCAGATTGCTGATTTTGTTTTCTAAAAGGCCTTAGAAAAATCAAAGCTAATTGGTTACTATGAGCAGCTCCTGTTTTTTTCCTTTTCTTTATAACGTTCCCTCAATGCACTTATGATAATACTGAATGCTTAAACAGGAAGTGTTATCATAGGACAGACACAGACGAGCTCTTCTGATGGCCTGTAACATATTTATAACGCACTTTTTTTCTTGCAGTTGATTGAAAGTTTTATATTGTATAAAATATCTATTTTTATAAGATTTGTTTTAACTTTATAATCGTTGTGTTCACTTTGTACACAGAGTTTAAAATAAAGTTTTTGTTATTGCGCCGTTTTGCTCACGTACGGCTATTCGGACAGTTATTCCTTTATATATGGATGCCGCAGTCCAAGTTATGGGTTTTAGTCAGAGGGTAATAGAAACCTATAAGGAATTCAATTTTTACAAGCCAGTGTGTGAATAGAGGGCAACCAAAGGAAAAAAAAAATCGTATAAAATGACAGTATTTCAGGAGACCCCTGTATTCAGTAATGGTTTTCTTTTCAATATTAATTGTATAATTTTCTTTAATGTGTCATCCCACAATTCCATGAGGCCCTGTAACTAATCCTGACTTCGCTGGTTAACGAATAGAATTCTAGAAATACAGTAAACACTGACACACATTCAATAAAAAGAGGGGGAAGATTATAACTCTGTGATTTATGTTATTTGGATCCTGTGGAAAGCTGAATGACAACTCTGTAGGTACTGGTGGCCATTAGTGGTTGTTCCCAATATCTGTCACCCATGTAAGGGACCAAGCTAAAAGTGCGAAAGTAGATACAAAAGTGGGGAGATCCATCAGCAAGGTAAATCGGAGCAGTTTAATGATTATACATACACCCCAGCCATGGCTATAATCTGGAATAGACCATCATGGATACTATGAATATCTGAAGTGACCACATGTCATGTTATTAAAGGGAAACTCCACACATACCCTGATTTTCCCCATCCCCATGATAAATATTCATTAGCAAGTCCTAATGAATCCTTCTCTAGCCACGCTGTTTTCTATGTAGTAGTTGCATTATGTTCCGGATGTTGCTTAGCAACAGAGGAAGTAGCTGCTGGGTGACCACTCCAGATCTCCATGTTGAACGGAGGATCTTGGTGAGTTGGATATTTTTTTTTTTTTGCTTTAATGTGCATTACCACCACTTTATATCCTGGTTGCAAGAGAGAAAAAGATGAAGGCCAGACCTAGAATATTATCGTACCAGTTAATGAATAGAATTCCATAGTACAGTGAAGACTGACACTTGTACAAAACAGAACAGTAATAATAAGGTGAGAAGGGGAAGAACATAACTGGATAGCCAAAAGGTGGATCCTGGTGAGCTGGTGGAGTGCATTCATATAGACCACCAGCACTTCACATACCGTGTGCGAGAGAAAAGAAGATGGAGGCCAGTACCCACTGCTGATTCTTGATTTATTGGCAAAGGGGTAGAGGGGCAAATATTTTTTCTACAGTTTAATAATAGGGTTAACCGTAATCCTACCCGTCTTTATTTTAGACTATTGGTGGGTATTATGGTTTCATTCTAAATATTTATTCATGTAATCATTTATTTAATCTGTCATCCCACATATGTATGCACCCTATCCACAGGACGCCCTATAACTATTCATCCTGAGCTTCCTGGTTCATGAATAGAATTCTATACTACAGTGAAGACTGACACAAAGAAGTAGGAAAAACCAGCGGGATAAAAAACATAACTCTGCATAACAAAACAGATGTAAATGCCATAGAGGGTTTATTGAAAGCTGGTTGGCAACCCTGTGGGCATGAAAATAATGACAAATGTGGTCACCAGGAGTGCGGTGTTTTGACATTGGTTCTGTCGGTTTCCAGTATCTGTTACCTGTCACTTCTGCTTCACTCCATCCTATTGGTCATTAGTAAAATTCTAATTTGGTTAAATTAATGAATAATTACACTGGGTTTGTGGTCTTTTAAAGGGACACTCCAGGCAAAACTGATACCTGTTATATCTGTAGTACAGGGTCAGAAGGGGCGGGGCATGACACAAGGTTTCTAATATCACTAAACATGCTGCCATGGTACAGAGGGTCCTATCACCCTTGGCTTCATTTAATATTTATGGAATATTACAGAGACGTCACCCCCGACACTTACTGTGTGTCTTCTCTTTAATATTAAGATCTTGAAGGCTGAAGATCAAAGCTATTACATCCCAGGTCCCTGTATTAGATTTCTCTTAAATAACAACTTAAATCACCGGCGCTGTTGATGCCGCTGCTCTTTGTAGCGAGTCAAGAATGACCTTCAGCTCTTCGGCTGCCGCGCAGCTCTCTGAATAATGATTGTTACTATTGTATCCCTCCCGAGCACCTTGACACTCTTCTTGTCCAATTAATGTATCTCAGCAGAGGTTATAGAATTCCCCAGTGCAGAATGGATCCTCTGTTTAACTCTATGGGTGTCCTGAGCCGCTCTATATGTCAACATATAGAAACCTATAGAGAAGAAAAGCGCCACGGCTGGTGCTAGGTGAGCACATAACCATGGTGGAGTAACTGGAGTCACAACATAAAGTGCCTACCTTTCAGAAATGACTTCAGGGACATAGGCAATGTCGCCAAAACGGCACCAACCAAAAACATACGAACACATAACCATTCCAACCACAGTGCCTTCATAACTGCCAGGGACAGTCGCAGTATCCCCATAACAGTGACGGCCACTTTCCCCATAAATGCTACAGCAACAGTGTCCCCATCAGGGCCAGACTGAGACAAAAAAACAGCCCTGGCACACAAGCCCCATCAGCCAACACACTCTGTCTAAAACTGGCCCTAAGCCCCCCAGTCACGGCACACAGCGCACGTCGGTCGATTCGGTCCAAAGTGATTTCTGTTGAATGTCAGATTACCGCACTTTTTTATGAGGTGAAAATGCGTTCCGGTGGAGCAGCGAGCTCACAGTTTATGTGCTCGACATTCAGCTTTCCCCCTTCCCCATAGAGCAACACCTACGGGGTGATGGAACTTGATTGAGTGATAAGTATATTGCTGAAATCTGCAATAATGTTCTGTAAAAGAGAACTGGTTCAGCCGCATAAGTAACTTTCTTATGCAGCAACCTCCTCACTACACCACCTCCACCCAGCGAGGTATCCTCTCAGACAAGGCCACACTTCAGGATATGAACCAGGGTCCACACAGAAGACACTGCTTAAGCACCAGACCACCAGCTCAGGCTGATCTCTGAGCTTTCTTATTGTCCCCATAAACGTCACTTCCAGCAGGAATAAGAACATGTCGTCTTTGGAAGAGTTTGTTGCCAACAGTTGAAAGCAGAGGTAGCGCACTGGTAAAGATTTCTGCTAATAAATTTGAGGTGTGAGGACCATGTGAGTTCTATCTCCAGGATCTCCAGCCTTAAAAGCAGTTAACCCCCAAGCCACCGTGCCTTCATTTCCCAATGCCATCCAAGATTTTTCTTCTTGAAGGTCCGAATGCCCGTTTTTAAAAGAGGTGAAAAATGTGTCCTTGTAAAGCGGCTGTGCAGCTATCTCACAGCTTGTGTGGTCCAAGTTGAGTGAAAGCATCACTTGTGTACAATGTGGGTTCTAACCCCCATGTTGTCCTCCTGGTGACCTTCGGCAGCTTCCCCTTTCCCAAAGTGACTTTTGCAAGCCTCATTTGCATAACTACAAAAATGGTCATAACTTGGCCAAAAATGCTAGTTTTTTAAAAATAAAAACGTTACTGTAATCTACATAGCAGCGCCTATCTGCTGCAATAGCAGATAGGGGTTGCAAAATCTGGTGACAGAGCCTCTTTAAGCACCAGACCACCAGCTCAGGTTGTTCTCTGGGATTTCTTATTGTTCCCATAATACCAAATGTAATCATTACTTCCAGCAGGAATAAGAACATTTCATCTTTGGAAGATTTTCTGACCAGTTCTCGACATTAGATGTAGTGCACTGGTAATGTTCTCTGCTGATGAATTAGAGGAGTCAAGAACATGTGGGTTCTGTTCCTATGATCTCCTCCTTGGGTCTCAGTTTTGAATGTCTTTCACCAGTTTAGGTTCACAAGGCGAGGCATTGTTTTAAAAGAGAAATGCATTGCCTTGTTCAGCGTCAGCCGCTTGTCAAAACTTCAATCACCAAATTCATATAAGTGAGGAGACCACCATCTACCACACAAGCAGCACACAGGCTGCTTTGAACCTAGAGACGTGGGCTAACTCCATAGCAAACCAGGATTAGGCACTTAAGCGCCAAGCCACCACACCATCATGCTGCTTCCTGCTCAGCTCCCTAATGTGATCTAAAGTTTTTCTTGTTGAAGGTCCACGTACCCCATCTTTTAAAGAGGTGAAAAACAAAAAAAACAAACAAAAAAAACAAACAAAAAAAAAAAAAAAAACAAAAAAAAAAACTGCTGTGCAGCTAGCTCACAGCTTGCGTGATCCAAGTTGCGTGCAGGAATCACTTCTAGACAATGTGGGTTCTAACCCCCATGTTGTCCTCCTGGTGACCTTGGGCTGCTCCCCCTTTCCCAAAGTGCCACCTATGGAGGGTTGGATTCTGATAATTGTTTGAGTGATGAGTATATTGCTGAAATCTGCAATAATCTACTATATAAATACAGCTGTCTCAAAAGAGACAGCTGCATAAGTAACTTTCTTATGCAGCAACAATCTCACTACACTGCCTCCACACCACTATAAACACCACCCAGCAGAGCACCTTTTTAGACAATGACACACATCAGGATTTGAACCAGGGGCTGCACAGAGGACACTCACTGTTTAGGGTGCAGCTTAAGCACCAGACCACCAGCTTAGGTTGTTCTTATTGATTTCTTATTGATTGATTTCTTATTGATCCCATAAGACCAAATGTAATCATTACTTCCAGCAGGAATAAGAACATTTCATCTTTGGAAGAGCTTGTTGCCAGCTCTCAGCAGCAGAGGTAGTGCACAGGTAATACACTCTGCTGTTGAATTAGAGGTGTCAGGAACATGCAGGTTCTATTCCTATGACCTCCTCCTCGTGTCTCAGTTTTGAATGTCTTTCACCAGTTTAGGTTCACAAGGCGAGGCATTCTTTTAAAGGAGAAATGCATTGCCTTGTTCAGCGTCAGCCGCTTGTCAAAATTGTTGGAAAAACTTCAAGCACCAAATTCATATAAGTGAGGAGACCACCATCTACCACACAAGCAGCTTTGAACCTAGAGACATGGGCTAACTCCATAGCAAACCAGGATTAGGCACTTAAGCGCCAAGCCACCACACCATCATGCTGCTTCCTGCTCAGCTCCCTAATGTGATCTAAAGTTTTTCTTGTTGAAGGTCCACGTACCCCATCTTTTAAAGAGGTGAAAAATGCATTTGGGTAAGGCTGCTGTGCAGCTAGCTAACAGCTTGTGTGTTCCAAGTTGAGTGCAGGAATCACTTCTACACAATGTGGGTTCTAACACCCCTTGTTGTCCCCCTGATGACCTTGGGCTGCTCCCCTTTCCCAAAGTGCCACTTATGGAGGGATGGATTCTGATACCTGTTTGAGTGATGAGTATATTGCTGAAATCTGTAATAATCAACTATAAATACGCAGCAACAAACGTCACTGCACCCACACCACTATAAATACCACCCAGCAGAGAACCTTTTTAGACAAGGACACATCAGGATTTGAACCAGGGGCTGCACAAAAGAAACTCACTGTCTAGGGTGCAGCTTAAGCACCAGACCACCAGCTCAGGTTATTCACTGGGATGTCTTATTGTTCCCATAAGACTAAATGTAATCATTACTTCCAGCAGGAATAAGAACATTTCATCTTTGGAAGAGTTTGTTGCTGGCTCCCAATAGCAGAGGTAGTGCACTGGTAATGCACTCTGCTGATGAATTTGAGGAGTCAGGAATATGCTGGTTCTATCCCCAGGATCTCCTCCTTGTGTCTCAGTTTTGAAAGTATTTCACCAGTTTAGGTTCCCAAGGCGAGGCATTCTTTTAATGGAGAAACGCATTGCCTTATTGAGCATCAGCCGCTTGCCAAAAACATTGTCACCTTCCCTTCAAGCACCAGCAACAAACTCGTATACGTAAGGAGACCGCCATCTAACACACAAGCAGCATGCTTTGAACCTAGAGACATGGGCTAAGTCCATAGTAAATCAGGCCTAGGCAGCTCCCCCTCTCCCAAAGTGCCACCTATGGAGGGATGGAATCTGATACCTGTTTGAGTGTTGAGTATATTGCTGAAATCTGCAATAATACACACACACACACACACACACACACACACACACACACACACACACACACACACACACACACACACACACACACACACACACACACACACACACACACACACACACACACACACACACACACACACACACACACACACACACACACACCTTAAAAGAGACAGTTTTATAAGTAACTTCCTTATACAGCAGCAATGGCACTGCACCACCTCCACACCACTATAAACACCACCCAGCAGAGTTCCCTTTTAGACAAGGCAACACATCAGGATTTGAACACAGAAGACACTCACCATTTAGATACCACTTAATCACCACACTAAATGGATTGTGCTTAGTTTGGTCTCTTTTCCCTCTTATTGTCTCCAAATGTAAACGTCACTTTCAGGAGGAATAAGAACATGTCATCTTTGGAAGAATTTGCAGCCAGCTCTTGACAGCAGAGGTAGTACACTGGTAAAGTTCTCTGCTGATGAATTAGAGGAGTCAGAAAAAAGTGGGCTCTATCCCCAGGATCTCCTCCTAGAAAGCCCTTCACCAGTGCAGGTCCGCAAGGTGAGAAATGCATTGCCCTGTTGAGCACCAGCCGCTTGCAAAAATAGTCAGGAAAACCTTTAAGCACAAGCAGCTAACTCGTATAAGTAAGAAGACTGCCATCTACAACACTTTAGCCCCAGTCACAGCGCTCTCATGAGACGATGTGGTCAAAAGTGACTTCTGTTGAAAGTCAGATTACCGCGCTTTTTTTTATGAGGTGAAATATGTGATCTGGTGGAGCCGTCGTCCTGCAGCTTATGTGTTCAGACACAACAGTACATGCCACTAGCACCTTATTAGTAAAACGCTTTATCGCTGGCAGCTGAGAAAGATATTCACAGGACTGACGGGCTTTTTTTTAAATGTATATTTCTTGATAAAGAATGGCAGGAGGAGACATCATGTTCCACAGGAGCGCTTCTCTAAGGGGTGTAGGAACCTCAATATAAATCAAGTGGAAAAATAAATGACAAATTCAAATTACAAAGACGTGATATATATTTTTTTCTTTTTATAGATGATCTTGACAGAGCAAATATAAAGCAAGAACATTTTTATTATTTTTACATGGAAAGAAACCAAACAACAGGAGGCGAGATGATCATTTTAGGCACAACTCCGAGCAGTAAAGCTCATTTAAAGTGCAGATGGTCTTGTCCGTCCCCCCATCACCTTCATTTATTAACCCTTCTTCTCCCCACTGTACAGTAGTTTATACTTCTTATTCTTACTAAAGATATTGCACAAATATTATACAAGAGAACGGTGTCAGTGACATCTAGAGAAGCCGAGGAGTTCATTAAAGGGGGTTTCCACCTTCTGACAACTGATGACCTATCCACAGGATAGGTCATCAATACATGATCTGTGGGGGTTTCGACCCCCCCAACCTCGCACAGATCAGCTGGTCCGATGCCTCCGTGCACTTACATGCCGGAAGCAGTTGGCCCCTTTAACGGATTACGTCTAAACCAACTTTCTGTACCGCTTGTTAGAGCCGGTTCACCACAGATAACACATCTGAGAAACAGTTTTGAGACCGACACAGATTTTGGTTTTCACAACATTTTCTGCTTCATTGTTTTTACATCTTTTTGTCGGATGTTTCTATGGTTACTGAAGTACAATTATAAACATTTCATAAGTTTTTAAACTTTTATTGACAAATACATCAAGTTTATGCAAAGACTCAATATTTACAGTGTTGACCCTTCTTTTTCAAGACTTCGGCAATTCGCTCTGCCATGCTGGATGTCAGCTTCTGGGCCAAATCCTGACTGATGACCATTTCTTACCTAATCACTGCTTGGAGTCTATCCCAATTTCTGTGTTGTTGTTTTTTGTCCACCCATTTTTTGAGGAGTGACCACAGGGTCTCAATGGGATTGAGCTCTGGGGAGTTTTCTGGTCATGAACCCAAAATGTCAAAGTTTTGTTCACCGAGCCCCTTAGTTCTCACTTTTGCCTTGTGACATGGTCCATCATGCTGGGAATAGCATTGTTCATCACCAAATTGCTCCTGGATGCTTGGGAGAAGTTACTCCTGGGTGGTTGGGAGAAGTTGCTCCTGGGTGGTTGGGAGAAGTTGCTCCTGGGTGGTTTGGAGAAGTTGCTCGTGGGTGGTTGGGAGAAGTTGCTCCTGGATGGTTGGGAGAAGTTGCTCCTGGGTGGTTGGGAGAAGTTGCTCCTGGGTGGTTGGGAGAAGTTGCTCCTGGGTGGTTGGGAGAAGTTGCTCGTGGGTGGTTGGGAGAAGTTGCTACTGGATGGTTGGGAGAAGTTGCTCCTGTGTGGTTGGGAGAAGTTGCTCTTGGAGGATGCTTAGATACCATTCTTTATTCATGGCAGTGTACTTAGGCAAAGTTTTGAGCCCACTCCCTTGGATGAAAAGCAACCCCACACATGAATGGTTTTTAGGATGCTTTACTGTTGGCATGACGCAGAACTCATGGTAGCGCCCACCCTTTCTTCTCTGGACAACCATTCTTCCAAATGTCCCAAACAGTGTGAAGGCGGCTTCATCAGAGAAAATAATTGTACCCCAGTCCTCTGCAGTCCAATCTCGGTACTTCCTGCAGAGAACTGTCCTCGATGTTTTTCTTGGAGAGAAGTGGCTTATTTGCTGCCCTCCTTAACACCAGGCCAGCCGCCATAAGCCTTCACCTCACTGTGCGTACAGATGCATCAACACCTGCCTGCTGCCATTCCTGAGTGAGCTCTGCTCTGGTGTAGAACCGATCCCGTAGCTTACTCTTGGCACTTGCTGGACTTTCTTGGCCGCCCTGAAGCTTTCTTCACAGCAATCGAACATCTCTTCTTGAAGTTATTGATGATCCGATAAATGGTTAAAGGGGTTTTCCCAGCAGGGACATTTATGACATCTCCACATTATATGTCATAAATGTCAGATAGATGTGGGTCCCACATCTAGGACCCGCACCTATCTCTAGAACGGGGCCCCCTAAACTCCATTCTACCGCTCTGTGTTGCGGCTGAATGAAGTGAATTCCGACCATAAAAAAGGTTATATGGTCTTGAGTTACAAAAACAACGTATCTCACTGAGCTACGCTGTTTATGTAAGTCCCATACAACTGAATGGTAGTTACGGAAACAGCGCAGCTCGCATGCTACGCTGCTTACGTAACTGCCATTCACTACTATGGGAGTTACGAAAACAGCGTAGCTCAGCGAGTTACGCAGTTTTCTTCTTCATGGTCGAAAATCACACGCATTAGCCGCATCACAGATCGGAAGAACGGAGTTTAGGGTGCCCCGTTCTAGAGCTAGGCGTGGGTCCCAGACATAGCCTGACTGGGACTTAAAATCAGCCCTGGCATTTTTAAGCACACAGGCCCCCCGCAGGCCATACGCAGCCACCAGTGTTGGGCTGGGACCACCTTTCAGCTATACAAGACACGGGGAGATTTATTAAAACAGGTGTAAATGAAAAGAGAAATAGTCCTGATAGCTCCAACTGCAATGAATCCACTGCGTTCCCACGAGACTAATGAACATGCTAGTTATTCTAGAGGAGTTTTTTTTGCGGAACCGGAAAAAATTGAAGCAGACTTATTTCTGCTGCATGTGAATGGGGTATAAAATAGCCCATTCACTATTAATAGATGCATAATGTTAGTGGATTTGAAAGGGATTTAGGTGTGGAATCTGGGACTTAGTCCTAATCAAATCCTGATTGCGTGATCATGGCCTAATACTGACGTATAAAGATTGCAAATTATACCAGTATACAATGCTAAAATGTCACCATACTGTAACTAAATAGTATGATTTCAATTTAAAGCTCCGTACATATATACAGCACCAGAACAAGCTCAGCACATAAATACAGCACCTGCACAAATACAGCTCAATTTAGTGCAACCCCTGCCTTATAGGTTTGTACGGTGTAAAACTACAGCTCCCAGCATGGACCGAACAATGGTAAGGATATGCTGGGAGTCGCTGTTTCCCAAAAAAAAAGAGAACCACCCATCATCTTGCTGCAGATCATACAGTGACTACAGTACTGATTAGAGGCAGAATATACATTTATATTAAGTGACTCACCGGTGACGTCTCAGATTATTTTTTCTTAAGGTCAACAGCACCACGGATTCCCAGACAGTCTCCCACACTGGTACTAGCGAGGACTTAAGCCGTGTAACTTCTGCGATCAGACGAGAGCAAGCACATTCAGCTTAGAACGGCCATTGACATCTCAGATTCTTTTTCTCTTTTCTTCTCCATCCGGTCCAGACCTCTATGATGACTTCTCCCGGCCACGATTGACTCTGCAGAGTTTGCCGCTCAGATGTCTTCAGCTACTCACTATTCAAACATTTCTGTACCTACAAACGAAGATAAAATTCTCATGGTGACACACACTGTACCCCTGAATATAATAACTCCATACACTGTGTCCATGATTATAATAGCACCATACACGGTGTCCTTGATTATAATAGCACTATACACTATGTCCCACACACAGTCTGCTCCCCGTAGATTGTGCCCCCATAGAGCCCCATGTAGATAGTGCCCCCATAGAGCCCCCTGTAGATAGTGCCCCACATATAGCGCCCCCTGTATATAGTGCCCAACATATAGCCCCCTGTAGATGGTGCCCCACATGATGTAATCGCGCCGTCAGCATCATTAAAAGGTGCTGATTGGCGGGTCAAGTAATTGTAAGGCAGGTACAGGAGGGGCTGGTGGTGGCTGGTTTTAGTGGTGCCTCCGCCCAGGGCTGATTCTAGCTTTTCTGCTGCCTGAAGCGAAAATTGAAATAGCGCCCCCTAGATCTTGATTGGCATCCCCCTGACTGTTCTATATTACTACCAGCCCTCTCCATTGCCTTTTACTCCCCTGGCATGCGCGGTGCAGCGATGAATCCGGGCAGAGTACACCTCGCTGAATGGTACGTGCTCATGGAGTGCAAGGAAATGGCGCATCCAAGAAAGTTGGAGGAGATTGGTAGTGATGTGTAACAGTCAGGGGGATGTCAACCAAGCATGGAAAGGTGGGTTTGCAGTTAGGACTGTGTGACTCTACAGGATAACGCCACCGACCCATGACCCTTAATAGAGTAATTAGCATATAACATGCACTATTTTAAAAGTTGATTTTATGGATTTTACTGCATCTGAATCAAACATACAGGGGAATGTTTGGAAATATTGTCAGGTCATGTATTACCCCATGGTGACGGTTCAAGGGGTTAAAACTACCAGACAGGTTTCGATTAAACATACAATGGATTGCAACAATGCCATCTGCTCTGCAATTTTGTATTATAAACATATCCTATGTAATTACAGGACCAGAACGAAGCTCATACATGTATACACACACATACACACACCAGAACCAAGCTCATATATACACTACCGTTCAAAAGTTTGGGGTCACCCAGACAATTTTGTGTTTTCCATGAAAACTCACACTTATATTTATCAAATGAGTTGCAAAATGACTAGAAAATATAGTCAAGACATTGACAAGGTTAGAAATAATGATTTTTATTTGAAATAATAATTTTCTCCTTCAAACTTTGCTTTCGTCTTGGAATGCCCCATTTGCAGCAATTACAGCATTGCAGACCTTTGGCATTCTAGCTGTTCATTTGCTGAGGTAATCGGGAGAAATTTCACCCCATGCTTCCAGAAGGCTCTCCCACAAGTTGGATTGGCTTGATGGGCACTTCTGCGTACCATACGGTCAAGCTGCTCCCACAACAGCTCTATGGGGTTGAGATCTGGTGACTGCGCTGGCCACTCCATTACAGATAGAATACCAGCTGCCGGCTTCTTCCCTAAATAGTTCTTGCATAATTTGGAGGTGTGCTTTGGGTCATTGTCCTGTTGTAGGATGAAATTGGCTCCAATCCAGCGCTGTCCACAGGGTATGGCATGGCGTTGCAAAATGGAGTGATAGCCTTCCTTATTCAAAATCCCTTTTACCTTGTACAAATCTCCCACTTTACCAGCACCAAAGCAACCCCAGACCATCACATGACCTCCACCATGCTTGACAGATGGCGTCAGGCACTCTTCCAGCATCTTTTCAGTTGTTCTGCGTCTCACAAATGTTCTTCTGTGTGATCCAAACACCTCAAACTTCGATTCGTCTGTCCATAACACTTTTTTCCAATCTTCCTCTGTCCAATGTCTGAGCTTTTGCCCATATTAATCTTTTCCTTTTATTAGCCAGTCTCAGATATGGCTTTTTCTTTGCCACTCTGCCCTGAAGGCCAGAATCCCGGAGTCGCCTCTTCACTGTAGACGTTGACACTGGCGTTTTGCGGGTACTATTTAATGAAGCTGCCAGTTGAGGACCTGTGAGGCGTCTATTTCTCAAACTAGAGACTCTAATGTACTTGTCTTGTTGCTCAGTTGTGCAGCGGGGCCTCCCACTTCTCTTTCTACTCTGGTTAGAGCCTCTTTGTGCTGTCCTTTGAAGGGAGCAGTACACACCGTTGTAGGAAATCTTCAGTTTCTTGGCAATTTCTCGCATGGAATAGCCTTCATTTCTAAGAACAAGAATAGACTGTCGAGTTTCACATGAAAGCTCTTTTTCTAGCCATTTTAAGAGTTTAATCGAACCCACAAATGTAATGCTCCAGATTCTCAACTAGCTCAAAGGAAAGTCAGTTTTATAGCTCCTCTAAACAGCAAAACTGTTTACAACGGTGCTAACATAAGGGTTTTCAAGTGTTTTCTAATCATCCATTAGCCTTCTAACACAGTTAGCATACACAATGTACCATTAGAACACTGGAGTGATGGTTGCTGGAAATGGGCCTCTATACACCTATGTAGATATTGCATTAAAAACCAGACGTTTGCAGCTAGAATAGTCATTTAGCACATTAACAATGTATAGAGTGTATTTCTGATTAATTTAATGTTATCTTCATTGAAAAAAACTCTGCTTTTCTTTCAAAAATAAGGAAATTTCTAAGTGACCCTAAACTTTTGAACGGTAGTGTATTTTTCTAATTTCATACAACCTCTTTCCTATATTGTCAAATCAAGTTAGGGCTGAGCTGCAATACCAAATTTAAGATAATGAGGTCTAGTTGCAGTACCAAACACAGCCTAATGACAAGAGTGGCGCTTATTTTGGAACAAAGACATATTTTTGAAATTTCATACAATCGGTTTAACTAGAGTTCGATGGAGAAGCCTTAAGTGAAGACATTTCTAATGCCATATCCGCTACACCATGGCTTTATTTTCGATTATTTCCTCAGCTTTAAATTCACAGACAATATTTCCATAACATACATTTTTAATTAATCAGTCAATCATTTTTATTTCTTGGCACTTAATCAATTCAGAGTTAATCAAATGAGCGGAGGAGCCACAGAGAAGGTGCATGGATAGTATAGATGGAAATAATAAATGCAATCACTGCCTAATTATTTAGAGTGGAAGTCAGATTTTATAATGTAATTTTACTGTTTCTTCATAGATATATGCAGATTTAACATTCTTATTAAATGCAAAAAAGATATAGATGTTCCTGAACATGGAGACCTGCGCCGCATCTGTGGAGACTTCAGAATATCATTATGTCTGCTCAGAAGTGTACAAAGTACTTCTCTGTTGGTGGAGCACTGGGATTACTTTGATATTAGCACAGGTGGGTAAAATAACACTGCAGCCTATCTACAAGAATATGGCTAGTATATGACTCCCCCTTATGTGCAAGAATACAACTTGTATAATACTGCCCCCTATGTACAAGAATATAACTACTATAATACTGCCCCATATACAGGAATATAACTACTATAATACTGCCACTATGTACAAGAATATAACTACTATAATACTGCCCCATACACAGGAATATAACTACTATAATACTGCCGCCTATATACAAGAATATAACTACTATAATACTGCCCCCTATATACAAGAATATAAATACTATAATACTGCACCCTATATACAAGAATATAAATACTATAATACTGCTCCTATGTACAAGAATATAACTACTATAATACTGCCCCCTATATACAAGAATATAACTACTATAATACTGCCCCTATATACAAGAATATAACTACTATAATACTGCCCCCTATATACAAGAATATAACTACTATAATACTGCTCCTATGTACAAGAATATAACTACTATAATACTGCCCCCTATATACAAGAATATAACTACTATAAAACTGCCCCTAATTACAAGAATATAACTACTATAATACTGCTCCTATGTACAAGAATATAACTACTATAATACTGCCCCCTATATACAAGAATATAACTACTATAATACTGCTCCTATATACAAGAATATAACTACTATAATACTGCCCCCTATATACAAGAATATAACTACTATAATACTGCCCCCTATATACAAGAATATAACTACTATAATACTGCCCCCTATATACAAGAATATAACTACTATAATACTGCCCACTATATACAAGAATATAACTACTATAATACTGCCCTCTATATACAAGAATATAACTAATATAATACTGCTCCTATATACGAGAATATAACTACTATAAGGCTGGGTTCACACGTGGCGGAATTTCACTTAAATTCCGCTGCGGACACTCCGCAGCGTTAATCCGCAGCGGAGCCGTTTCTCCATTGACTTCCACTTTAATTTAGCAGTGTTCGTTTAGACGATGCGTAAAATTCCGCTGCGGAGCATAGGCTGCGGAGCGGAATTTGGTGTCCGCAGCATGCTCTGTCTGTTGCGGAGCAGTGGCGGACTGGTTGCGGACTCATGGCGGAATTTCTCCATTGACTTCAATGGAGATTCTAATTTCCGCAATGAAGTCCGCAGCTGTCATGCACATGTTATGTGTGCTGCGGATGCGTTTTGCTTTTTTAACTTGACATTTCTTCATTCTGGCTGGACCTATGTATTTCTAGGTCTACAGCCAGACTGAGGAAGTCAATGGGGCTCCCGTAATGACGGGAGCGTTGCTAGGAGACGTCAGTAAATAGTCACTGTCCAGGGTGCTGAAAGAGTTAAGCGATCGGCAGTAACTGTTTCTGCACCCGGGACAGTGACTACCGATCCCAATATACAGCTACCTGTAAAAAAAATTGAAGTTCATACTTACCGAGAACTCCCTGCTTCTGTCTCCAGTCCGGCCTCCCAGGATGACGTTTCAGTCTAAGTGACGGCTGCAGCCAATCACAGGCCAATAACAGGCTGCAGCGGTCACATGGACTGCCGCGTCATCCAGGGAGGTCGGGCTGGATGCCGAAGGAGGGACGCGTCACCAAGACAACGGCCGGTAAGTATGAATTTCTTTGACTTTCACAAGGGAAAGTGCTGTCCCTTCTCTCTATCCTGCACTGATAGGGAGAAGGGAAGTACTTTTACCGCAGTCCGCAGCAGCTAGTCCGCATCAATTTACTGCACATTTTGGGCAGATCCGCAGCAGAATCTGCACGTGTGGCCATGCCCTAATACTGCTCCCTATATACAAGAATATAACTACTATAATACTGCCTCCTATATACAAGAATATAACGACTATAATACTGCCCCCTATGTACAAGAATATAACTACTATAATACTGCTCCTATGTACAAGAATCCAACTACTATAATACTGCCCCCTATATACAAGAATATAACTACTATAATACTGCCCCGTATATACACAAGAATATAACTACTATAATACTGCCCTCTATATACAAGAATATAACTACTATAATACTGCTCCTATATACGAGAATATAACTACTATAATACTGCTCCCTATATACAAGAATATAACTACTATAATACTGCCTCCTATATACAGGAATATAACTACTATAATACTGCTCCTATATACAAGAATATAACTACTATAATACTGCCCTCTATATACAAGAATATAACTAATATAATACTGCTTCTACATACGAGAATATAACTACTATAATACTGCCCCCTATATACAAGAATATAACTACTATAATACTGCCCTCTATATACAAGAATATAACTAATATAATACTGCTCCTATATACGAGAATATAACTACTATAATACTGCTCCCTATATACAAGAATATAACTACTATAATACTGCCTCCTATATACAGGAATATAACTACTACAATACTGCTCCCTATGTACAAGAATATAACTACTATAATACTGCTCCTGTATACAAGAATATAACTACTATAATACTGCCCCCTATGTACAAGAATATAACTACTATAATACTGCTCCTATATACAAGAATATAACTACTAGAATACTGCTCCTATATACAAGAATATAACTACTATAATACTGCCCCTATATACAAGAATATAACTACTATAATACTACCCCCTATATACAGGAATATAACTACTATAATACTGCTCCCTATATACATGAATATAACTACTATATACTGCCTCTATATACAAGAATATAACTACTATAATATGGCCTCCTATATACAAGAATATAACTACTATAATACTGCCCCCTATATACAAGAATATAACTACTATAATACTGCTTCCTATATACAAGGATATAACTACAATAATACTGCTCCTATATACAAGAATATAACTACTATAATACTGCCCCCTATATACAAGAATATAACTACTATAATACTGCCCCTATATACAAGAATATAACTACTATAATACTGCCCCTATATACAAGAATAGAACTACTAGAATACTGCCCCTATATACAAGAATACAACTACTATAATTCTGCTCTCTATATACAAGAATATAACTACTACAATACTGCCCCCTATGTACAAGAATATAACTACTATAATACTGCCCCTATATACAAGAATATAACTACTATAATACTGCTTCCTATATACAAGAATATAACTACTATAATACTGCCCCCTATATATAAGAATATAACTACTATAATACTGCCCCCTATGTACAAGAATATAACTACTACAATACTGCCCCTTATATACAAGAATATAACTATTATAATACTGCCCCCTATATACAAGAATATAACTACTATAATACTGCCCCCTATATACAAGAATATAACTACTATAATACTGCCCCTATATACAAGAATATAACTACTATAATACTGCCCCTATGTACAAGAATATAACTACTATAATACTGCCCCCTATATACAAGAATATAACTATTATAATACTGCCCCCTATGACATATCACTGGGTAAGAACCTACAACTCTAATCAGAGTCCTTTAAAGTTACTTTTGTCACATCGGCCATGTCCTGAGGCTACTGCTCTCTCCCTTCAGTATATGAGAAGTTCAGGTAATTTCAGTAACTGTTGAGTAGTCAGTGACAGACGAGAATTATTCACTTGTAAATAACCGGACATTAATGACTTCACTAAGGCCTCATGCACACGACCGTGTTTTTGCGTCCGCAATTCCCCCGCAAATCCACGGGAGAATTGCGGACCCATTCATTTCTATGGGCCCATACACACTATCCGTGTTTTCACGGGTCTCCGCATGTCCGCACATCCGTGCCGCAGAAACTCCGGACATGTCCTATTATGGGCCGCAAATGCGCTGCGGACATGCCAATAGAAGTCAATGGGCCCGTGGAAATTGCGGATACACCGCCGTGTGTCATCCGCAGTTTGCGGATTTGCGGATCATGTGACCTTCTAAAGGGGGTTTGACCAAGCTTTTGGCATCCTGTTTAAAAGTCCTTTTTTTTTTTTTTTTTTTTTCATCCGCATTTTTGCGGATTACATACGGATGAACTGCGGATTACATACGGATGAACTGCGGATGACATTCCACGGAACACGGTCCTGGAATTTGCGGACCAGAATAACACCACGGTCGTGTGCATGAGGCCTAAGAGAACTGTGTGTAAATCTAAGTGTCCAGGCTTATGTCTGAACACAATAAATAACCTGTTGTAGTGTTACTTCAATTAGTAGAGAGCTCACTGAAATGCAAAGTTATTGCCCAGCTGTTATCGGCCAGAAATTATACCGTTTCATCCATCTGAAGTACATGTATGTGTGGAACAGAACGCAGATCTAAAACATAATGGCCATACAAGACGTCAACAAAGATAAAACTGATATCTTAAAGAGCCTATAGGTTAGAAAATATGTGCTTTTTCTTTCAACAGAAACAGCGCCACTCCTGTCGATAGACTCTGTTTGGTATTACAGCTCAGCCCCATTTATTTGCATGAGGCTGAGCTGCAATTCTAGAAACAGTCCATGCACACACGTGGCAGTGTTGTAAAAATGTTACCAGTTTACAGAAGTGGGCGTGCATTGCAGGATCGGGCTGTCACTGGGATAAAAAGCCATACCAACCCACCATTTTTTTAATGGGATTGGCTGAAGTTCTGATGTGTATCAGGATTTCAACATGCCGATTTTTTCTTCCCATGCTGGACCCCTCTCCCCATTGAAATAAACAAGTACACTCGGCCGAACTAGGAGTATAAATTTATAGCAGGGGCAGCATCAGGCAAACCTAGGCCTACTGGGCAAGGGGGCCAGTGGTAATCTGGGTCACCATGCTCTATGCTTGTCAAACTAAGCCTGGAGAAGACAGGGGGCTTCTGTGAGTGATGGTCACCCAAGGACCCACACATTCCTGGAGCCCACCCTGATTTTTAGTATATCGTATCTTATATACCGGAGGCAGTGGATGCCCTTTGGGTACAATTTTTATTATTTGTATGTTCCCAGCATTTCTACTTCCCACAGTTGTTTAACCCCTTCCCTCCGCAGCCAATGTTCCGTTTTTCCATTTATGTTTTTTTCGTCACCACCTTCCAAAAGCCATAATTTTTGTATTTTTCCATCGACATAGCCTATGAGGGCTTGCTTTTTGCAGGATGAGTTTTAGGTTTTCATGGCAGCATTTAATGTACCATATAATGTACTGGGAAACGGAAAAAAGATTCCCTGTGGGGCGGAATGGGCAAAATAACAGCAACTCCGCCATTGTTTTTTGGGTTTCATTTTCACGGCATTCGTGTGATAAAAATGACATGTTAACTTTATTCTAGGGGTTGTTACAATTACGACGATACCAAACTTCTCTTTTTTTTTAATGTTTTACTACTTTTACTACTTCATTAGGCCTCCAGGCTGCATAACCATCAGCACACCGCAATCTCATCCCAGGGGGGCCGATGGGATGTTGGAAGGGGCGCCCTCTTTTTCTTACCGCTTAGTTTCCGTGGTCAACAGCAACAGCAACCGCAGCATCTAAGGGTTTGAACGGGCAGGTCTTTGATTCCGCCCATTGCAGTAAAATTACGGCTATAACATACAACCGACACCCACTCAGTATGGAGCGGGCTCAGTCGGAGAGCTCACTCCATACAAACCCTTAATGCCTTTTCACGTAAAGGTTTCTTTTTTTTTTTTAGTTAAACAGTTATTATATACATGATTAGACATTGTTCTAATTTTTTTTATTTTTTCACAAGTCAGGAAATATTATAAATTAGATTCTAATTTATAACATTTCCCTGTGCTGGTCACTAGAGGGAGCAATTCCCAAAATTGCAGCATTGGCATGTGGTAAAGCAACCACATTGCTTTATGCTGCAAAAGACACACTCACTCTAGCGTCCTCACACAATCCCCCCTCCTTTATCCTGGCTAGTGACAGGAGAAAGGAGGGGATTGAATGTTCAAACCTCCTACACTGTGTCGCCATTTTTTGAGCTAACGCACAGTGTAGTAGGCTTACATACAGTAGTAAACACACAGTAAAACACGAACAAACACAGACATAACTTACCTTCTCCTACCGCCGCCGCTGCCTCCGGTCCGTCGGCTCCTAGTGCTTGCTTCTAATCACATGTCCGGAAGCCGCGACCGGAAGTAGTCATCTTACTGTCCGGCCGCGGCTTCCGGTCCACAAGAAAATGCGCCGTTCCCACACAGACGGCGTACACTATAGTGAATGGAACGGCTCCCGTTCGCATTCTCTATGGGGCTGTATGCGCCGTATTCCATCTCTTTATGTGTCGTTAATCGACACATACAGAGATTTAAAAAAAAAATGGCAGCCCCCATAGAGAAGAAAAAGTTAGAAAAAAAAAAAAAGTAAAACACAAACACACAAATAAATAAAATTTATTTTAATAAAACACTAAAAGCAAATTGATATAAAAAAATTTTTTTTCGCGATACCTTTCCTTTAAAGGGTTCTCAGCTTTGGACAATCCCTACTTGTTAAAAGGGTCCCTTGACAATAAGCTGATCACAAAGTATCCCCATGCTGGAAAATTCAGCGATCAGCTGTAATCTGTGGCGAGAACTGCCAGTAAGTGTTAATTTCCCTGCAGCGCCATCACAGGGGAAATTAAGCATTACACAGTGTCCATTCATATCAATGTGTTGTCCTTGTAATACAGGACAGGTCCTCCAGAGCGAGAGACGCTCTATGTAACCGCTGTCCACTCTGACCAAGAATTGAGGACCCCCTCTATTAACTCAATCCCCTAATAGGGTGTATGGTAATGGATTTTCTAAATGGAACAATCCCTTTCAATCCCTTTGGGCAGATTTATCAAAACTGGTGTAAGGCAAAAGTGGAGTAGTTGCCCATAGCAACCAATTAGGTTGCCTTTTTCATTGTCCAAATAGTTTATAAAAAATAAATGGTGGAGTTTTATTGGTTGCTATGGGCAACTGCCTGCATTTTGATAAATCTCTATTGACAATTGTGAACGTGTGATTAGATACCAGATCTTCTTTGCTGTGTGTTACTTGTTGAGCTGAACTGATTCCAGGCGGCGATCCATCAACTTATTTGTTTTTAGTATTCCAAGGTTATTAGACGGCTGGAATTTAAAAAGAAAAAGTTTGTCAATCACCCCCTCACTGCTCCACGACAATGATTCATCTCTCATTCATAGGACATAACCTTGAAACAATGATATTTCCAGAGTAATATATTTCTCCACGGGTTGTAAGCCACCAAGTCAAGGAAATCACTGACTGGGATCAGAATGCTGAAGAAAATTCAAAATATTAGCCATTTCCTTTAGGTGACAGAATATAATCTCCTAAACCGTTATAGCTGCCGAATTCATGGAGAAAATTATGTAAATCACTAAAATATTGTATGCACTAAATGTAAAGCAGAATACATGAATTATTGTCTGGGGTCCTCATTATCACTCTCATTGCCGGTCAGCCCCTTTTAGGGAAGATTAAATAATGTCTTTATTAATAGTCCTGTACATGGGGGCAGTATTTCAGTAGTTATATTCTTGTATATAGGGGGCAGTATTATAGTAGTTATATTCCTGTATATAGGGGCAGTATTATAGTAGTTATATTCTTGTATATAGGGGCAGTATTATAGTCGTTATGTTCTAGTATATAGGGGCAGTATTATAGCAGTTATATTCTTGTATATAGGGGGCAGTATTATAGTAGTTATATTCTTGTATATAGGGAGCAGTATTATAGTAGTTATATTCTTGTATATAGGAGCAGTATTATAGTAGTTATATTCTTGTATATAGGGGGCAGTATTATAGTAGTTATATTCTTGTATATAGGGGCAGTATTATAGTAGTTATATTCTTGTATATAGGGGGCAGTATTATAGTAGTTATATTCTTGTATATAGGGGCAGTATTATAGTAGTTATATTCTTGTATATAGGGAGCAGTATTATAGTAGTTATATTCTTGTATATAGGGGCAGCAATATAGTAGTTATATTCTTGTATATAGGGAGCAGTATTATAGTAGTTATATTCTTGTATATAGGGGGCAGTATTATAGTAGTTATATTCTTGTATATAGGGGGCAGTATTATAGTAGTTATATTCTTGTATATAGGGAGCAGTATTATAGTAGTTATATTCTTGTATATAGGAGGCAGTATTATAGTAGTTATATTCTTGTATATAGGGGGCAGTATTATAGTAGTTATATTCTTGTACATAGGGGGCGGTATTATAGTAGTTATATTCTGGTATATAGGGGGCAGTATTATAGTAGTTATATTCTTGTATATAGGGGGCAGTATTATAGTAGTTATATTCTGGTATATAGGGGGCAGTATTATAGTAGTTATATTCTGTATATAGGGGGCAGTATTATAGTAGTTATATTCTTGTACATAGGGGGCAGTATTATAGTAGTTATATTCTTGTATATAGGGGGCAGTATTATAGTAGTTATATTCTTGTATATAGGGGGCAGTATTATAGTAGTTATATTCTTGTATATAGGGGGCAGTATTATAGTAGTTATATTCTTGTATATAGGGGTAGTATTATAGTAGTTATATTCTTGTATATAGGGGCAGTATTATAGTAGTTATATTCTTGTATATAGGGGGCAGTATTATAGTAGTTATATTCTTGTATATAGGGGTAGTATTATAGTAGTTATATTCTTGTATATAGGAGGCAGTATTATAGTAGTTATATTCTTGTATATAGGGGGCAGTATTATAGTAGTTATATTCTTGTATATAGGGGGCAGTATTATAGTAGTTATATTCTTGTATATAGGGGGCAGTATTATAGTAGTTATATTATTGTATATAGGGGTAGTATTATAGTAGTTATATTCTTGTATATAGGGGCAGCATTTTAGTAGTTCTATTCTTGTATATAGGAGCAGTATTATAGTAGTTATATTCTTGTATATAGGGGCAGTATTATAGTAGTTATATTCTTGTATATAGGGGGCAGTATTATAGTAGTTATATTCTTGTATATAGGAGCAGTATTATAGTAGTTATATTCTAGTATATAGGAGGCAGTATTATAGTAGTTATATTCTTGTATATAGGAGCAGTATTATAGTAGTTATATTCTTGTATATAGGGGCAGTATTATAGTAGTTATATTCTTGTATATAGGAGCAGTATTATAGTAGTTATATTCTTGTATATAGGGGCAGTATTATAGTAGTTATATTCTTGTATATAGGAGCAGTATTATAGTAGTTATATTCTTGTATATAGGGGCAGTATTATAGTAGTTATATTCTTGTACATAGGAGGCAGTATTATAGTAGTTATATTCTTGTATATAGGGGGCAGTATTATAGTAGTTATATTCTTGTATATAGGGAGCAGTATTATAGTAGTTATATTCTAGTATATAGGAGGCAGTATTATAGTAGTTATATTCTTGTATATAGGGGCAGTATTATAGTAGTTATATTCTTGTATATAGGGGCAGTATTATAGTAGTTATATTCTTGTATATAGGGGGCAGTATTATAGTAGTTATATTCTAGTATATAGGAGGCAGTATTATAGTAGTTATATTCTTGTATATAGGGGGCAGTATTATAGTAGTTATATTCTTGTATATAGGGAGCAGTATTATAGTAGTTATATTCTAGTATATAGGAGGCAGTATTATAGTAGTTATATTCTTGTATATAGGGGCAGTATTATAGTAGTTATATTCTTGTATATAGGGGCAGTATTATAGTAGTTATATTCTTGTATATAGGAGCAGTATTATAGTAGTTATATTCTTGTATATAGGGGGCAGTATTATAGTAGTTATATTCTAGTATATAGGAGGCAGTATTATAGTAGTTATATTCTTATCCATAGGGTCAGTATTAAAAATTGATGAGTTTATCATTACATTTCTTATTATATGTATATACTTTATTACATTTTCTAGCGACATTCAAGCTTCTTAAACCCAAAACCTATAAAGTAAGCTGTAGTCCCTCTCAGTAATTGAGTATAAATGGTCTGTAACTTTAAAAAAACAACAAATCCTTTACTCAAGGGGATAAGATACGTTTAATTAAGTCCCCCTGATATTTATTGTAAAGTGAAGTCAAAACTTTAGCCAAAACATGTTCCCCACAATTGCTAGTGACAACCTCCTGGCCTTCTTAGTCTGCGTTGGCTAAAACATGCAGCTCGCTCAGCAGAATGCTAGCAAACCATTATTTTCAGCTAGACTAAGGTCATGTCTATGCATAAAATTGTGCTACAAAAGCTTTGTATTGTGCTCGCTGCGGTGACATGGCAAGAATCCGACCGCCGAGTGATATCATTGTGATTAACAAATTATAATATTTAGGTTCTCATTTTATTGTCTGTATTTTAATTATGTAGAAATCCGCTGTGTGGACTACCTTGCTACCTTTGCTTATGATATTTTTATATTATGACGTTTTTGCTTTCAGGCCCCATATCCTCCATCGTCGGACTTCCCATTTTTTATCACTTTGGTCTCCAGATTGTCTATGCGGATATCCAGGAGAGAAGAGCGCCATCTGTGGTGACTTAAATCCAAAAACGTTCTTTATAGGAGCAGCTTTATGCTCTTTACAGGCAACATTACATTATCCAAAGAGAGGTGGGGGGACCGGCCCATGGACAATATTGACCTCATCTCCTACTAAAAATGGGAAGCAGGGGGGGTGAAGCCCCAGGGTCTCCAGTTCCAGTATTAGGGTATATTCCCACAGGCTGGATACGCTGTCGAAATTCGGAAGCATTTACAGTAGCAGCAAAGCGGATGAGATTTTCTCAAATTTGATCCACATTTTGCGGAACAATTTAGCACAGAATACTGGCAGAAATACTGGCGGTGCGGATTATAAATCCTCAGTATGTCAATTTATTTGGCGGAAAGGCTGCACATTTGTTTTATAAATCTTCGTACATACAAAATAAGAAAACAAATGTTTCTCACAGATTATAACAGCTATATAAATACACAGGCAAATTATACAACACAATGCACCCCCTCGCCCTAGCTCTAGTGCATCTACAATATAAAAGAAAGCAATTTTGAAAACAGTCTTGATAAGCAAAATCCTACCGTTTTGTGTATACAGTCCTTATGCAGACCTTTATGTGTCTCCATGGTTACAGACTTCAAACAGACCATGTGTATAATCTGATCCTGGTCATGTGTTACTCCTTCTACTGGCTGTAAATTAGCTAGAAGGGGGAGGTGGACGTCAGAAACACATGATTGCAGGATCAGACTACGCACAGGGCTGGTTTGTAGTATGTAACTATGGAGAGACATAGGTCTGCATTGGAGCTGTATACTCAGAACGGTAGGATGTTATTATCAAGTTGCCTAATTTTTGTTTCTTGCACTGGTACAATACAAAAAATGGCAAGAGTTTACATACCCTTTAAATTTTTTACTGATATTATGGGTCATGTGACTCATCATCACCTCCGTCTCAAGGTTTTCTTATTAATTTTAAATGTTAAATACTTTTGTGTCAAAAAAGACAAAAGTATAATAGGTATGATACCTTTATTGGCTAACCATAAAAGTTCTATATGCAAGCTTTCAGAGCACAGAGCACAGAGCAAACTGCCTGAAGAAGGGGCCTCTGTGCTCTGAAAGCTTGCATATAGAACTTTTATGGTTAGCCAATAACGGTATCATACCTTCTATACTTTTGTCTTTTTTGACACAAAAGTATTTAACATTTCATATTGTCTCTGGCTAACACGGTACTACACTATTTTTTACTGTACTTATTAATTTTAACAAATATTTTAACTTTTCTTGTTTTCTGCCCAAGTGCTTTCTAGAAAAACGACTGCAAGTTGAAAGAAATGCCCCTTCATCTTCTCAAAGATGATTTATTGATGAAATTGAGTAAGTTATAAATTGTGTACGAGAGGTATAAAGGATAGAAACGCACTGGCTAAAGGTGACAGACGTGCCATATATCATAGTTATGGGACACTGCCGCTCTACTATCTATGGGGAACATAGATAATTTACAAGAAAAAAATATGAGTCAAAGGCCGGCAGTAATCCCAGGGAATCTCATCCGCGGTAATGCTCCAAGTAACAGAATAGTTTGGCAAGACAAGAAAGCAGCAGATCCGGGAATAAATGTAATGTGGGAGCATCGTGTCTCACATGTTATGCAGGACAATATTATTTTAGAGAAAAAAATAAAATTAAAATAGACAGGGGATGGCAAACAGGGGCTATCGGGGGTACAGAGGTAGCCGGTGGCCCAGGTGCCTAAAGACCTCTCTGCCATATAAGAAGATACCAATATTATAAATGGCACATGGCAGGTTGGGGGCGCAGTGATAGATTTTGCATTGAGGTCCAGGAGCTTCAAGTTACACCTTAGGCTGCACAGGGGCCCTATAGACAAGGGGCCCCACCGTCCACTGAAAATAACAGGGTTTCTTCTACTAGACTATATGAAAAGGACTGTATCAAGGACTCCCTTGACTCGAAGTTACTGGTGATTTGGGATTCACTAGACAGATTGGCACACCGGTGAGAGTCATGAGGGAGGAGCTCTGTAATGAGATGCAAAATCAACTGTTTGACAACAAAGTGACCTCTTGTTTGTCCCCGCCCCTGAGGAGACATGATCGGTCGGAACCACAGAGGGGACATGACCTCTCTGGTTCACCCTACAATACATGACACCGTTTGTATTATTGCCTAATAGCTCTATTAGATTATTATTAGATTATTATTTTATTAGTTTTTTTGTAGAACATTATTATTATTACAATTATTGTTAGTATATTATAATTTTAGCATTATTTTGAGATTATATTTTGTTATTTTATATTCTTATTATTATATTTTATATTTTAATTTAAAACATTTTTTTCTTTTCTAATTATAAGGACTTCTCCACTTTCTCTGGTAGATGAATTTCCACACAACCCACTTGCTGGTAATTGAATGAATCTCTTCTCTCTTTCCATTTCTCTCTTCTCGCTGACATTTTCCTGAGAGATCATCTTGTTATGGAAATATATTTTCTGTCTCTATGAGGAGAAATCTTTGATGACTTAGCCCGGGGTCCAGCTCTCTGCCGAGTCTGTTTTATTGGTTAACAATATTGTTAGAATTGCCGGTGAACGACGAGTGCCGGTCGCCTTAATAAAACCCATGACTTCTGATACGGCCGCAGGAATTGCCCCGTCTGTTTGATAGAATAGCATCATTATCTCTGGGGTTAACTCCTTGCCCCCACATGGGCCGGCCCTGGATGGCATTTGCTGTGGGGCAATCTGTTTGATTGCCGGCTGTTTGTATAGTTCATTGTGGTTATATTGTCCCACTACATGAATTGATTTTTTTCCTGGCAGCCCTACAAGAAAGTAAATTATTATAACGTGGTAATTATCGTGATTACTTGAGAGCTTGCCACTGTCCCCAGGGAGCAGGAAGGCATCACAGGGTAAGAGCGTACGCTTTAGTCCAGAAGAATATATTGAACTCTTAATTCACTGACCCTTCACTGTCCCCTTTACAAGCTGAATGAATGTATTGGAGGTTATTTCTTAGTATTAGAAGATATAGTTAATATTTTAGCCGGTTGAAATTTTCTCTAGAACCAAAATCGGGGAAATTTAATGACCACGTCCTCCCAACTCTTGGATCTGGAATTTAAAGACAGGTAATGCATGCAAGGTGCTTATAATAATAGAACCAGATGTAGTCCATAGAACAGAGTTAATAACTACAGTGCATCTAGAACAGCACCAAGGAGAGAGCCAGTCACAGTACTCCCATAACAGTGTCAATGACAGTGACTCCATAACTGAGCCAGCCACAGTGTCACTATAAAACTATTAGTCATAGTGCTTCTATAACAGTGCCAATAACGAAGCAAGCCACCGTGACACAATGGGAGCCAACCACAGTTCTCCTATAAGTACCAGCTACATTATTCATACTGTATATTGCACTTACTTCCTCCACATTCATTCTTCACCTGCAGGAAGTTACACATATAACGTTCTCCTCTTGACTTTTGCAGGACAGAAACCCTGTGACTTGGGACAGCATGAAAGTGGAATTAGTCTAGAACTGTCCCACTGAATGCAGGGTGTAAATAATATAGGCACAAATAGTACGGCCTGTCTGTCTCTTCCTGTTAATGATGTAGGCACAGATATTAATGCATCCCTGTTTCTTCTGGTAAATAATGTAGTCACAGATAGACAGAGAGGCAGTACTCTCCCTGAACAGGATATAGGTACAGATAGTACTACCTCCCTGTCTCTCCCTGAACAGGATATAGGTACAAATAGTACTGCCTCCCTGTCTTTCCCTTTAAATTATGTAGGCACAGATAGTGCTGCCTCTTTGTCTCTCCTGTAAATTATGTAGGCACAGATAGAACTGCCTCCCTGTCTCTCCTGGTAAAAGATGTTGGCACATATAGTACTGCCTCCCTGTCTCTCTTGGTAAATGATGCAGACACAGATAGCACTGTCTCCTTGTCTCTCCCCATTAATGATGTAGGCACATAAATTACTACCAACCCTTTCTCTCCTGGTAAATAATTTAGGCACAGATAGTACTGCCTCCCTGTTTCTGCTATTAAATAATATAGACACAGATAGTACTCCCTCCGTGTCTCTCCCCGTTAATGCTGTAGGTACAGATAGTACGGTCTCCCTCTCTCTCCCTGTAAATATTATAGGCACAGATAGTACTGCCTCCCTGCCTCTCCCTGTTAATGATGTAGAGATAGTACTGCATCCTTTTCTTTCCTAGTAAACAATGTAGACAATGTAGGCCCATATATCACTGCCCGCCTGTGTCTCCCTGTAAATGATGTAGTAACAGATGATTTTGCCTCCCTGTAAATTATGTAGGTGCAGATAGTTCTGCCTCCCTGTCTCTCTTGGTAAATAATGTAGACACAGATAGTACTGCTTCCTTGTCTCTCCCTGTTAATTATATAAGCACAGATAGTACTGCCTCCCTGTCTCTCTTGGTAAATAATGTAGACACAGATAGTACTGCTTCCTTGTCTCTCCCTGTTAATTATATAAGCACAGATAGTACTGCCTCCCTGTCTCTCTTGGTAAATAATGTAGACACAGATAGTACTGCTTCCTGGTCTCTCCCTGTTAAATGATATAGGCACAGATATTCCTGCCTCCCTGTCTCTTCCTGTTAATAGTGTAGGAAGAGATGGTACTGCCTCCCTGTCTCTCTTGGTAAATAATATAGATCACAGACTGGGCTCAAAAACGGAAAGATTAATATTTCAGATAAGAGGATTTTAGTATATATAAGAACAGGGCATTGCATATCAACATGTAATTGATAACTGGGGACGTTACATGGGAGGGGGCCAGGGTGGAGATTGATTATTGCAGTATGATACAATGGTGGACACGTTGCGCAGTATTGATGAAGAGGGTTATGGCTGATAACCTTCATCACTATTAAAGTCTTGACTCTTGAACTCTTTGATCCCTGGACTGAGCAGCGGGATCATTAATCCTTCTAGGTGGATTGATTAACAGACTATTGTTCCATTAAGAAGAGCCTGGATTCTAAAGACTCGACTGCTGAGGAACGGCCTTCATTTAACTAGGGGACGTCTGGGTCATTTGCTGTTTTCAGCCCAGTGACTTCTGACATTGTGGTAATAATCTGTGTAAAAAAAGACGTTATAACGAGATATAACTAATGTGGAGCGTCTGTCCAAAGATCAAAGTAATAGGAATGGAAATAAGGGAAACGCATGGAGGATGCTCAAATTCCTTTAAGTTGACATCAATAGGGACATAATAGATCAGGGTTCAGCAACCTTTAGCACTCCAGCTGTTGTAAAAACTACAATTCCCAGCATGTCCTAACAGCCTTTGGCTTGAATAATAAAGCCTTTGGCTGTCAGGGCATGCTGGGAGATGGAGTTTCTCAATAGATGGTGTGCTAAAGGTTGCTGCCCTCTGTAATAGATGCTGGATGATCAGATGTCCTGGATTAAGTTCATTGTTTACTTCCAGTGGATATAATTCTTTCCACGGTCATGTGATGGACACACAGGTGCTGGGATCGTTATAGTTACAGTCTGTGCATCAGAGCGGTGTCTTATAACGAGCCCTGCACCTGTGTGTCCATCACATGACCACAGACGGAATTTTATCCACTGAAAGTAAACAATTAATCTATTTTCCCACTGGATAACAGCAAGCAAAGATCTTGAAAACCTTGAGGAATAAATGCAGAAAGTATATATTGGAAAATTGTATAACATTTAATTATAAAGAAAGTTAACATTAATTTGCTGAAACCGGACAAGTCCTTTAACTTTTCTTATCATATTACAGCCTACATAATTAGATGACAAATTCAGCTCTGCTACATCTGTACATGGTGAGAACAGACGTCTTCAAAATATATGATGTCTCAATATCTCATATAGTGAAGCAGATCTCATGTCTCGATAAAGATGCATCATAGTCCTATAGTTTTGTGACGTCTCATGGGGGTAAGGGTGCCCCATGAAACCGCCTGCCTACGCAATATATATCTTATTGTAGTGCATAGTCTTGGCTAGGTTTAGATTCGGTTTACTGCCCCTGAGCTGTATCGTAATACGGTGGACAAAGGCAGGATGGCTTGTTGTCACCCCTCCCCTGGTACCTAGCCATACCAGCTGCTATGGGGCCCAACAACGAAGGGTCTAAACAGCAAATAAAGAAAACCACAAATATTTGCCCTAATAGGTGGCAGGTAAATTTAATGACAAAACACAATTTACCTATTAGACAACTAACCCTATTTTCCACACTACTAACAGAAGGTGTTGAATTGTTCTATTCACATCATTCCTAATATTAAAAATACTGCTATCCCAGAATTGAATCTGAACTGATGGTATGTTAAAAACATTCAACAAAGCCCCCCCCCCCCCCCGAGATGGCGTCCTCAGGGGTACAATGGGGGAATGGCAGCTCAGAATCAATTCTGGGATGGCGGTCTAGTATAGACAGTATATTATTTCTACTACTTTTAGCCGAGACCATTACATCTAGATGAGTGATAACGTTTCTGGGCTCATGGGTTGTTTTTTTTAGAATATAGGCGACGTGCCTTTAATAAAGGTTATTTTCATTATTAGGAATGATGGGAAAAGAACAACTCAAAACCTTCTGTTAATAGTGTGGAAAATAGGGTTAGTTGTCTAATAGGCAAATTGGGTGTTGTTAACAACTCAGTAGGTCCTCAGGGGTAATGTGCAGTTACCAATGACTACAAATGGAAGGGGGAAGGGGGTAGAAAACTGAATTGGGCCCCATTTAAAGATTTTCTATGGAACCCCATGCAGCAGCTTAACTACCGCTGTAGCAGCCATAGCAGCTGCTACGGGGACTGCGGCATGGGCCCCCCCATATCCCGGTGGCTCCGCTAGCAGCCGCTATGGCTGCTACAGCGGTAGCGACGCCACATTCAATAGTGGACGCAGATACTATTGAACAATATGGCAGAGCAGGGAGGTATCTCCCTGCACGGCCATTAAAGGGGTTGTCCCACAAAACACATGTATTCCCTATCCACAGTATAGGGGATACATGTGCATACTTGCAAACTGTCCCGAATTTGCTGTGACTGTCCAGAATTTACAGAAAAAGTCCCAGCAAATTACTGTCCAGGCAACTGCTATATTCAATTGTATGTGCGTCCTGAGGACGCAGATACAATTGAATACTATGGCAGAGCAGGAAACTATCTGCTTCCTGCTCTGCCGTTCACTCCACCTGGAGCGAAATCTCCAGCGAAAGCGTTGCCAATGCCCTGGCCGAGGATTCTGCAGCAAGAGGTGCCCCTGACGTCACACTGCTCTTATATGGACAGTGAAGTCAGGGCTCTCTCTATGAGCAGAATACCCGGCCAGGCCGTCAGCAATGCTTTGGTCGGGGATTCCGGCGCTACAGGAGTAGCCCATGACTTCACTGTCCATATAAGGGCAGTGACATCAGGGGCACCTCCTGCCGCGGAATCACCAGCCAGATCATTGCCAATGCCTGCCTGGGGATTCCACTCATAGAGGGAGCCACTGATAATGTCACTGTCCATATATGGACAATGAAGTCAGGGGCTTCTTCTGGAGTGCCAGAATCTCCGGCTAGAGTATTGCCGATGCCTGGCCAGGGATTCCACACATATAGGGAGCCACAATGGCTCTATCTACAGGGACAGGGAGTGGTTGGGGGCTATCTACAGGGAGTCTGTGCGTGGCATCATCTACAGGGGGTCTGCGCGTGGCATCATCTAAAGGGGGTCTGCGCGTGGCATCATCTACAGGGGTCTGTGCGTGGCATCATCTACAGGGGTCTGTGCGTGGCATCATCTACAGGGGGTCTGTGTGTGGAATCATCTACAGGGGGTCTGTGCGTGGAATCATCTACAGGGTGTCTATGTGGCATCATCTACAGGGGGTCTGTGTGACATCATCTACAGGGGGCTTGTGCATATGCGTGGCCGGCGCTCCATTAATTTCTATGGAGCTTCCGGCCACACAAGCTGGACACAGAACCCGGACGTCCTATGCTTCTCATGGAGCACTTCGGGGGACTTTCGGTTCCCCATTCTCCTTATCGCTGGGGGTCCAACCGTGGATAGGGGATACATGTGTTTTGTGGCACAACCCCTTTAACTAGGCTCAAGGCCGTTTTTATTTGGGGTTGGGGCTATATGGCGCTATCTACAGGGGGGCCTGTATGGCACTATCTACAAGGGGGAGGTGGGGGTCGTTATCTACAAGTGGGTGTTACACTATCTACAGGGGGGCTTTATAGCACATACATATACAGTGTGGCAGAATCTACTGGGGGGCCACTATCTACAAGTGGGAGGGCTGTGTGTGGCACCCAGGGGAGGGGGGCCCGGTCAAATTTTGCTATGGGGCCCAGTCTTTCCTAGTTATGCCCCTGACACCATGGTTACTTGTTCTGTAGAGTTCATTCTCTATCATTTGCAAAATCATTATATGCATTATCCCTCTAATGTGACATCATAATTATTTTCTTGTGCTATGATGTCACCTTGTGCAATTGTGACATTTTTGTATGCATTATTCCTTTGCGATGATATTGTGTGCATTATTTTTAAATTGTGACATCACTATTTGTTCCACTGCTGTGCACCAACTTTACAGAGCAGAATCTCCTAAAACTGTGACATCACGGTGTCTCATCCCTGTACTGTGACCTCACTGTGTACATTATCTCATTACTGTGACATCACTGTGTGTCTTATCCCTGTACTGTGGCTTTACCATGTGTATTATTTCTGTCTTATGACACCACTGTGTGCATTATCCTTCTTCATTACTGAAACACGGCAAAGTCCAAAATAACCCTTAGATTTTCATATTCTGAACTTACTACTAAAGGTTGTCATGGTGGTGTGGGGCCCTATTCCAAGTTTTGCTATTGGGCCCCATGGAAAGTGTTACAACCCCTGCATCCAGCAACCAGGGCACATGCCCCACTAGCTCTCTCTAAACACACCCTATGTTGTGTGTTCAAGTGACAGAACAACAGCCCCCTGCCACCTAACTGCGAGGAAGAGAAACGTGTATTCATTATTCAGTATACTCCTGACCCGGCAGCCCTGGTTTACACACTTGACAGCCCCATGCATTAAATGGGTTATTGCGCTACAGCCCGGACTCTTATTATGGCCCCCGGGGAACACGGCAGACGTAGATTTATGGAAGTCTGTGATTGAACAGCGGTGAATAAGTCAATGTGCAGGATCCAGAGATTAACCGCCGACTTCTCTAATAGATTCTAGATGGTTAATTATAAAATGAGTCATTTTGCCGCAAATCTCCCAACAGAAAGATCTATTTACCAGTTGTCATCTATTGTATCTGGACAGGAGCAGCAAATGTTATACCCAAATCTAAGAGTTAGTCCGAATTCAGACGAACGTGGGAAAACTCACACGTGAAAAACGGCGGTCTATCTAGGGATCCGTGAAAACGGTAGAAAATAGGACAGGTTCTATTTTTCAACGTTCCCTTCACACGCTCCGTTGAAACAACGGTCGTGTGAACGGCCCCATTGAAATACATGCGTCAGTGAGACGGCCGTTGTTTTAAAGGCCGTCACATGGACGTATACCATGTCCGTCTGAATTCGGCCTAAGAAAAATGATTACTTCTTTGGATCCAGCCCGGGTTTCGATTGAAAGAAATGCGTAAAAAATGGCATTGAGACTAAAGTGTTAACCAATAAATTGAACACACCTGTACAGCTCAAAGGAGGAGGAGGGGCTGCCAATATCATACAGCTTTCGTAGAGCCCGGAATAGCACATCTGTCTAGTCATACAGCGATATATACCTTGTTCCAATACAGTATCGGCTCGTATAGCTCTGCTTAGTTTACCATTCAGGATTCCAGAAAAGCCGGATGACAACCGCTATGGGAGCAGCACTTGTTGTCACACAGCCCAAAAACAAATAGGTTGGGAACCCTCTGGCAATTTGATTGTTGGGGTTAGTTGTAAGGTCGGGGTCTGGGTGGTATACAGCCGGGTTGTTGCAGTGAACTTCGGACAGATACCAGGAGCTTTATGGCAAGTGAGGACTCCAAGACGACAAGGGGCGGCCCACAAATTGCAGTAAAACCAGTTACCGCAATTCACGAGCGACATCAAGGTTTCCCTATTGAGAAAAAGCGACTTACGGCCTGCGACAATCTCTTCCACTCTGACTCTATCGGAGTCCTAGCCCTGAGGCACAAGTGAACATGAATAAAATATTTCAGATCTTTTATAGATTATGTATTTATAATGGATAAACCGCCAAAGTCACCTTCTATGGAATTCCTTTTTAATAGATGGAAACAGGAATCCAAGTATGGACATCGCCTTTAAACCTTAGCCAACCCTTTAGAAAATGTTCGCAATATTTGAAAGTCTTAGGTCTTAGGGTATGTTCACACGGCCTATTTACGGACGTAATTCGGGCGTTTTTGCCCCGAATTACGTCTGAAAATAGCGCCTCAATAGCGCTGACAAACATCTGCCCATTGAAAGCAATGGGCAGACGTTTGTCTGTTCACACGAGGCGTATATTTACGCGCCGCTGTCAAATGACGGCGCGTAAATAGACGCCCGCGTCAAAGAAGTGACCTGTCACTTCTTTGGCCGTAATTGGAGCCGTTATTCATTGACTCCAATGAATAGCAGCGCTAATTACGGCCGTAATTGACGCGGCGTTCAAGCGCCTGCACATGCCGGTACGGCTGAAATTACGGGGATGTTTTCAGGCTGAAACATCCCCGGAATTTCAGCCGTAACGGACGCCCTCGTGTGAACATACCCTTATTCACATGGCCGTGTTCGGTCCGTGATATACAGACCGCATATCGGCCACATTTTACGGACCGAACACAGTTCAGGGAGCCGGGAGCTCCAAGCATCATAGTTCTGTATGACGCTAGGGGTCCCTGCCTCCCCGCGGAAATACTGTCCCGTCCTTTAATCATGTTTTCAGCACGGGTGGCAGGGACACCTGGCGTCACACATAACTATGATGCTAGGAGCCCGGCTCCCTGAACTGTATATCATGGACCAAACACTGCTGTGTGAATAAGGCCTTACACGGACAAGTATGTGTCTTTACGCCTTCAGTAACCTTGTATGGAAGTTTCATAACATTTGGAAGTATAAATCTAAAATGGAAAACCCCTTTAAGCCTTTAAAGAGGCTCTGTCACCAGATTTTGCAGCCCCTATCTGCTATTGCAGCAGATAGGCGCTGCAATGTAGATTACAGTAACGTTTTTATTTTTAAAAAACGAGCATTTTTGGCCAAGTTATGACCATTTTTGTAGTTATGCAAATGAGGCTTGCAAAAGTCCAAGTGGGTGTGTTTAAAAGTAAAAGTCCAACTGGGCGTGTATTATGTGCGTACATCGGGGCGTTTTTACTACTTTTACTAGCTGGGCGTTCTGATGAGAAGTAACATCCACTTCTCTTCAGAACGCCCAGCTTCTGGCAGTGCAGACACAGAGCGTGTTCTCGAGAGATCACGCAGTGTCGTCACTCACAGGTCCTGCATCGTGTCAGACGAGCGGGGACACATCGGCACCAGAGGCTACAGATGATTCTGCAGCAGCATCGGCGTTTGCAGGTAAGTAGCTACATCGACTTACCTGCTAACGCCGATGCTGCTGTAGAATCAACTGAAGCCTCTGGTGCCGATGTGTCCAACACGATGCAGGACCTGTGAGTGACGTCACAGATCTGCACTGCCAGAAGCTGGGCGTTGTGAAGAGAAGTGGATGATACTTCTCATCAGAACGCCCAGCTAGTAAAAGTAGTAAACACGCCCCGATGTACGCACATAATAATTTTTTAAAAATAAAAACGTTACTGTAATCTACATTGCAGCGCCGATCTGCTGCAATAGCAGATAGGGGCTGCAAAATCTGGTGACAGAGCCTCTTTAAGAAACTTTCTATGATGTTTTTAGAAATACTTGGAAGAATTTGCCATAAGCAAAAATCCCTTCAAAAGGGATTTTCCCATATAACCATGAAGTGGCCGTGAGGCAGCGTGCACACAAAAGATAGAACTGGGTTTAGGGGGCCCCCTTCTAGAGATCGGTGCAGGTCCCAGAGGTGGGACCCCCGTCTATCTGACATTTATGACATATCCTTTGACATGTCCATCATGTGAAAACCCCTTTAAGCTTTAAAGGAGTTGTCCAGTATTAGAAAAATGTGTCTGCTTTCTTCCCAAAACAGAGAGACACCTAATCATGGGTTGTGTGAAAGGATCTGAGCTGCAATACCACACACAACCTATGGACAAATGTGGTGCTGTTTTTGGAAGAAAGCAGCAATGCATTTTTATTTTTTTTTTAAATCCTGGACAACCGCTTTAAAAAGAACCTGTTACCTATCCTGACTTGTCTATTTTAGTAAATCCTTGTATTCCCCATGAAATTACAACTCTGGAACATATATTTTTAGAACTCTGTGTTGTGTCGTTCCTCTGGTATTCCTCCTAGAAACGTATGAATAAATTGACAACTGGGTGTTACCATTTCCCTTGTTACAGGGGCGTGTCTCTACACAGTCTCACTCGGTCAGCACTGATTGGACAGTGTCAGTCTGTATAGGGACACACCCCCAACTGGTAACACCCAGTTGTCAATTTATTTATACATTTCTAGGAGGAATAACAGAGGGATGGCACAACGTAGACATCTAAGAAATGATTCTCCAGAATGGTTCTCTCACTAAAACAGATGTGTCCGGAGAGGTGACAGCTCCTCTTTATGTGACCTTGTATGGAAGTCTTGTAATATTTGGAGTCATGAGTCCAAAATGGACGATCCCTTTAAGCCTTGATTGAACTACATCTTGTGGAGGAGACTTTTCTTCCTCATCTAAACAGTTAATAAGAAGCGAGTAGCTGGTTATAATACTATGTGCATGTATTTAATATGAAGGCCGTCTAGCCATTGTCTGAAAAATAGCGGCTCACAAATCCATCTCTGTCCTGCTGTAAATGTAATAGGTATTTTGGGGCACATGAAATACTTTGTCTTTTTTATCAAACCATAAATCATAACTAAGATCCAAAACCTACACTGGAATTCCACTGAGAATATTTATTAGGCTTTTCCTCTCCCACGTGGGTTCCCGAATTGCTGTTCATTTTTTACTAATTTGGATGATTGAGTGTTGCACAAAACACGGGCCTGCGCCTCTCTGAATGCGGAATTAAGCATACGGCGAGATGTACCTCCAAAATTCACTGAATAAAGGAGCTTTAATTGTGAGACCTGTACGTTATATGTGAAGATGTAGCAGAGCTGAGTTTGTTAGGTGCAGTAGAGCAGAACAACTCAACACCTTATCTGTGGTCTTAAAAGTTCCATTGTAGGGAAGGTGATTTTATTGGGGTCTAAAGCAGTCAGGGCATGTTGAGAGTTGTAGTTTCTCCATAGTCACAGGTTGATGACCATGTATCAAAACATATCGACTACATAGAGAAGGATACACATCTTAAGTTCTGAACCGGTCTGATCATCTAAGAGTAGAATCTAACCAGGTAATTATAGCATTAGTTATGTGTCATGCAGATAATCAGCTCCATGTAAATCCTGGGACTGCTGATCTCCACAATTACTGTGCGCTCTATAAATAATCACGACTGGTGCGCAGAGATTTAACGGTTGGGACATAAATCCCTTCCCAGGGTGAGATGTATGTGTCATCATGAAGAGGACAATGTCATTGAGGAAATTCCGAATTACACAACAGCAGGTGAAATAAATTCTGGTTTGAGGTTCCTGAAAAGTGATTATTTCATTTGCTCAGTATTAGGTAATGTATGGAGTATTTTATACCATCTCAGAAAATAAGCTGATTTTTTTTTTCTAGCCTCATCCCTTTAAGGATTTCTCCTTTTTCCAGACGTGCTTTAGTCCTCATATTCCGACTCTACACCTGCCATATGGAGCCTTGTCACATCCATGGACTGGTCACTGCCTCTCACAAGATCAGCACACTCCTCTTCTGCTGCGGTCATTATTACCAGCATCTGATTGGTTACAATATAGTCTATCTCTGCCCACTTCACAATTCACCTCTATCATGCCAATGTTCTGATTGGCTACAGGATGTTTTCTCTCCGCCCATATTTTACTGAGTATGGGGTTGTCCACATTGGATTTACATCTTCTGGGTGTGTGTACTGATGGGCTGCAATAGTGGAGGAGGTCGCAGTGGTGCTAGGGGTGACTAATAATAGAGGGCAGAGGAATACTGCGATAAAGCCCTATAAACTATCTGCTTCTTACGTTAGGGACAACCCTAATATTCTGTATTCATTATACCGTACATTAAAACTTCCTTTTCTCAGACATTCTCAACATGGAGGGTTGTTTTATTTCATGGCCGTAGCTATGGGGGTACAAAGATGACATAGTTGATAAAGTTGAAAAAAAAGACAGGTCAATCCAGTCCAACCTATAATCCTACTGTGTTGATCCAGAATAAGGCAAGACCTCCTAAGGCTTCAAATATGGCAATCAGAATAAACCCCTGGATCCCATCTCCAGAATCTAGTACTCATAACTTATTATATTATATTTTTCAAGAAAGGCATCCAGACCCTTCTTGAACTCGCCCAATGAATCGACCATCGCGATATCCTGTGGCAGAGAGTTCCATAGTCTCACTGTTCGAACAGTAAAGAATCCAGCCTGACTATAGTGAAACCTTCTTTCCCCTGTACATAGAGGGTGTTTGATAACCTTTCTTAGAACTGCTACCCACCATTCCCTTAATTACCTTGGTCGCCCTTCTTTGTACCCGCTCTACTTCAGCTATACACTGGTGCCCAAAATTGTACATAATATTGCATTTGTGGTCTCACTAGTGATTTAAATAGAGGAAAATCTACAGTAGTGGCACCCAGACCCTGTTACCTGAGGGTGGTTAAAGGTCCTTCTGCCTTATAAGAAGATACCAGTATTATAAATGGCACAAGATAGGTGGGGGGCCCATTACAGATAATGAATTAGAAACCAGGAGCTTCAAGTTACCCCTCTGGTTTCATTGGAAGTAAATTTTCTCCAAAGGTTTTGACCATGTGAGGGAACCAGACGTTGCAAACTCATCCCCCAACAGAATAAGACAGCAGAGCCCACCACTAGACTATTATGAATGGTTCACCGGGACACCAGCCGTAAGAACGAGGACCACCAAAAACATCAACAAAATAATTGTTCATAGAATTGTAACAACGTCGGCTCAGTTTCCTACACTCCTATCCAAAGTAATCAATCTCAACGCCTTAAAGATCACATTAGCAAGAACTCGGTTCACAACGTGTCAATTTGTGTTGTAGTCCGCTCTCTACAACAGGTTGTATTACTTCTGCCTGTCACCAGTAATAAGCGTGCCACGTCACTCAGGGGAACGACATCGCTTCTTCTCTTTATTGGCTCAAGATGACATTTTTTCGAACAATTTTGTAAATTGATTTGTCATCCCTAGGGAGGTCTCGTATGGGTACTTCACCTAGAAACACCAGCTTGAAACATATAATTACTCCTCATGCAGCAGATACATTTTATAACATGGTCGTTTTGAGGTCCCCTCAATTTTATGATTCACTATAGATGAGGGCAAACTCTAGTACAGAAGGTAGGTAGATTATTTTTATGTTGGAAGGTTTCAAGTACAAGCCGGGTCACACAGATTCCAGGCAGCGAAGTGTAGTCCAAGATCCTGAAATGTCTTTCCATTGTTAACCCAACAATAAACCATTGCTTCCTACATCTAACCCCAACTATCCCACCACTAACCTCAGGGTCAAACTTGGGGAGGGGGTGGGGTACCCAGTACCCAGAAACCCACCTATGAGCAGTTTAGGAGAAAACATTGAGTTAAATATTTCATATTAGTGAGTATTAACTAATGAACAACCCCAAATCTTCAAGGATTTTAGATATTAACCTATAACCACCATGGATAACGAGTATCAATATCAATCCCTTAGTCACCCTAGACCACCATGGATAACGGGTATCAATATCAATCCCTTAGTCACCCTAGACCACCATGGATAACGAATATCAATCCTTTAGTCACCCTAGACCACCATGGATAATGGGTATCAACTAATCCCTTTGTCACCCTAGACCGCCATGGATACCGAATATCAATCCCTTAGTCACCCTAGACCGCTATGGATAACAGATATCAAACCCTTAGGGTATGTGCACACACAAAATCAAAAACGTTTGAAAATACAGAGCGGTTTTCAAGGGAAAACAGCTCCTTATTTTCAGACGTTTTTTAATCAAAGTCACGTTTTTAACGGCTAATTTTGGAGCTGTTTCTCCATAGAGTCTATGAAAAATGGCTCCAAAAACGGCTGAAGAAGTGACATGCACTTCACATTTGCAAACCCCCTTTAAATATCCTGCGTGTGCCCCCGAACCTGATACTTCTGTTAGGGCCTCAGATAGCCGGGTTCAGCCTCATGACATGACGTAAAGGTTTTTACTGTCCACAAATATGGATCAGATGGCTATGGATACACATCCGTAGCTGTCCGCAATTGCGGAAGCGCCCATACACTTCTATGAACAACTCCGTGACGCAATTGTGGACAAGAATAGGACATGTTCTATAATTTGCAGATCATTTCTACAGCCCGGACACACATCTGTATATATACGGAAAGGTGTCCGCGGCCAATAGAAATTAACGGGTCCGCAATTTCACCTGTAATTACGGAGGAAAATTACGCTCGTGTGAATGGGGCCTCATCTGGATTTTTCCTATTGATCTATATTTCGTGCCAATTTACATTGGATGTCAGATGATTAGCACTATAGACGGTTGGTTCTGACTTATTAGAAATAATATCCCTTTATTGGGGCGTATATAATCTTTATTAGCAATAACTGTTCCATAAATATCTGTTAATTAATATTAAATCCTCCCGGGGGAATATTCTCATGGGAACACTTAGTTCTTCAGTTGACTATTAATAGAGGATGATTCATCGTCACAGATGGATTCAGGAGGCGCTATCAATATTATGACATCAAGAGGACAAATTCCGCACGGGGGGGGGGGGGGGGGGTTAATATTTATTATATCAAACGCATTGTGTGAATATTCTCCAGAGGTAATAATTTGTCATTCTGTATACAATACCCTGATATTAACCAACCCGTATGTTCTCTATGAGGCTTCACTAATGTTCCATATTTCATTTGATTTACCAGGCAGCTCAATGTGGACCGTGATATCCCATGTAAACCCGTGTAGAAGTTGACTTCTGTGTGTGCAGGAAGCATATTATATGCCATGGCATAATGTACGTAATAGAGAAAGACCTATAGTAAAGATGAAAACGCCCCCCCCCCTATTATGGAGTCCTGTATTGCCCACCAGGACTGAAGTGCCTGGCGTTAGTTTCCCCCTCCACACCCTTTCCATGACCCTTGGACCAATTCCACCTTCCTTGTTTGCAAGGGCCCCATAGCAGCCGTATTGGGTGCGTAAATCTTTGATTCTATGAATACGTCATGTGCAGATCAGTAAATGCAGCCTAAAGTTCACCAGCTTAATAGTTTGACGAAATACTAATAACAATAACTGAACGTTACAGAAGCACCATCAATTTAAAGGACCCATCTTTGTTTTACTATTTACTGTGCATGGCAATCCCATCACTAGAGTACCCTCAAATCTAGGGAAAAAAATACTGCAAAACTAACTTGTATGGCACCCTGTGAGATATATTATATTTCTGGCTGCCTGCAGACACCACTAGGGGGTGCTCACAGCATATAGATTTATACAGTTGGTATTGAATTCATTTGGAGCTCTATAAATCTGTACCCAGTGAGCTCCCCCTAGTGGTAGCTGTAGGCAAACAATTAAATTTTTTTAACTTAATGTTGATGTAAAGGAAAGCAGAGGAAATAGTTCAGTGCCGAGTCTACTCTTTATAAGTACCCCATAGCAGTGGCGTGATCTGTCTGTAAGGCAATGTCATATGGTACCTACAGATCATCTCTGCTGTTGAAATAGGTATCAAAATTCAGGAGCAGCACCTTTCTCTCTCTGTAATACCATTCAGGTCAATGACAACGGAGCCTTAATGAGGTTGTGTAGGTCATGCAAAGCAAAGTGTGCATTACTATGCGGTTTATTCGATGTGGTAGTGGTGCGGCTCATTGTGCAGCATTATTGTTCTATCCAGTCTCAATGGCTTCTTCGCTTTTATTGACCCACCCCCAAAAAAAACAACATTAAAAATGGGACTCCCTCACACCTCTAGCCTGATATAATTAACATTTTTCCCTCTACTTTTACTTTTTTCATCTCTGCTGCATAAAACGTAAAACGTAAGACATAAAAGTTTGTCCCAACCTTATGATCGTAGTTGTTTTTATGTGTATATCATAAAGAATAATACAGAAATCAATCGCTTGTGAAGATAATTCAGTCTAGTTTATACCTGACCTATGGTCTTCTTGGTGTTTATCCTTCAAGGCTCAACCACACATTCAATGTATGAAATGTATTATTCAAACGAATGCCGGAAAATCGGAGAATTATACAAATAGACGTCTCTGTATTGTCCCTTCACACCGTGACAAAACCTTGAATTTAATGGCAAAGTATATTTTCTCATTTTCCCGAGGCCAATCTCTTTACTAACTGAATGCAACACGATAATTTATATAATCTACTGCAGATCAAACCAGAAAAGTCATAGACTTGTTAAAAATAATCTGCTAATATAACTACAAAATATAAAATGGAACTGTATAATGTAATAGAACAAAACACAATCTATAATAACTGTATAATCTAATAAAAAATATATTAACGGGATAATATAACCTAAGAAAATAAAATAATTTTCATATAAAATATAACATAAAATACAATATCTGTATAATATTTTTAATTTGGGCATGGACTTTGACCGCGGGTGGTGAGGCGCCAGTAGAAAAAGTTTGAGAAACCCTAATATAATAGAATGACTATAATATATAACTGTATAATATAGAAAATAATAACTATATATCATATATAATACCTGAATAATATAATACATATCTGTAGAATATAATATCGAATATACTACCTGAATAATATAACAACGTACAATATAATAGCTGTATAACGTAATATAGAATATAAATACCTCTATAATATAATATACTATACCATATAATAACTGTATAATAGAATATAACATAATATAATATAATATGTAGTAATTATTTATGCAATATATAAATTTATAATGTAATATAAATACGATAGAATAACAATGGTATAATATCTTCACAAATAATATAATAACTATAATATATAACATAACAAATTATAATATTTAACTGTAGCATATAATATAATGTAATAACCGTAAAATATCTAAAATAACGTGATAACTTGTTAATATGTTATAGCAGAACTACCTCCTCCGCCAAGCCCCTGTTGAGTCGCTCGCTCCGCCTATTCTCTAAATACAATGTGATTACCAAATACAATGTATATTAGAAAGCTGTGGAACTTTATATTATATAATGTTTAAGCTTCATTTATATAAAACCAGACTTTGCAGAATTAATACAAGAAAAACGGGTGGAATTGCTCTAAAAAAGAGGTTTTCCACTTTGAACAATCCCTTTTTGCTAGAAAGGTCCCCAATGAATAATTGATCACAGGATGTCTCTCTGCTGGTACCTTCAGCTATCAACTGTAATCGTGGTAGACCGCGGTAACAAATGTTTAATTTCCCTGCAGCGCCACCACAAGGCAAAATGAAGAATTACATAGTGCTTATTAAATTCAATGTTTTTTTGCCCAAATGAGAGATGCGGTTTGTCACTCCCTGCTCTGGCTAATAGACGAGGGTCGTGAATGAGGACCCTCCTCTATTAACAGAAAAGCTCTTTAATACTCTTCGATAAAAAAGCAACAAAAAGTCATCAAAAAATGAAGAAAAAATAAAAATAAAATCCCATGTCTATGACGAGGGAACATTTATCTATTGACTGCTTTAAATGTGAGATGTAACACAGAGTTATAGAATGCTGTCGGAGAGGACAATAGAGACATGCATCAAATTATTGTTCCACTGCATCCGGGGAGTAGCTATAAGTACTGACATACGGTTTATTACTGTACGGTCGTGTGAACTGAAATGACTTGGGACTCTTTTGAAGGTCATATCTCGTTTTTCTTGTTGTCAGTTACCTTAAGGCGTTGTGATTTTATTAGATTTGGGATGCAGCTGCCAGTCAGCAGTCAAGGGCATCGCTTGCCTCTTTCTTCTTCTTGCCTCTTGGTTATTACACACAACTTTCTGTAGATTTAGTGTCTGAAAGGATATAGAGAAAAATAAGATAGAGAAGTATGAGATTTAATATATTTGTTCTGCTAGATTGACAAAGTACCTCAAGAAATGTATCTGGGGTAGGGGATTGAGTATTGGACTGGGGATCCTTGAGTCATGGGGGGGGGACATGATTATGAGAACCCCCTCCATCTATACGGCACATGTACACGTCAAATTAAAGCCCTTCTTAGACTATGAGTCTGAGAAAGAGGCGTAGCTAGGTTCTCCAGCACCCAGGGCAAAGATTCAGTTTGGCGCCCCTCCAACCTCTCTCCCGACATCTCCTTCCCCCTCGCCGTGTTTGTTTTCTCTACCAATCAATGACGTCTCATTTCTTTTCCACATTTCTTTTTATGTAACTCAAGCATAAAACATTTGTACATTTTACAAGCAATATAGTTCTATACACAACACCAGAACAAAGCTCAGTACATAAATACAACACCAGAACCAAGCTCAGTACATATATACAGCACCAGAACCAAGCTCAGTACATAAATACAACACCAGCACAAATACAGCTCAATTTAGTGCAACCCCTGCCGTATTGGTATGTACGGCGTAAAACTACAGCTCCCAGCATGGCCCGTACAATGAGAAGGATATGCTGGGAGATGCTGTTTCACAAAAAATAAATCATATCATAATCATACCACCCATCATCTCGCTGCAAATCACACAGTGACTAAATTACTGATTAGAGGCAGAATGAACATTTACATTAAGTGACTCACCGGTGACGTCTCAGATTCTAGTTCTTTTTCTCCATCCGGTCCAGACCTCTATGATGACCTCCCGGTCACAGCCCATTTTTGCAGTTTGCCGCTCAGATGTCTTCAGCTTCTCACTTTTCCAACATTTCTACACCTATAAATAAAGATAAAGTTCTCATTATACCACACACTATGCCCCTAAATATAATAGCGCCATACATTGCACATCTAATTATAATAGCACCATACACCGTGTCACACACACACACACACACACACACACACACACACACACACACACACACACACACACACACACACACACACACACACACTGTGCCCCCTATAGATAGTGCCTGTCATAGAGCCCCCTGTAGATAGTGCCCCCATAGAACCCCCTGTTGATAGTGCCCCCATATAGCCCACCCCTGTATATAGTGTCCCACAAATAGCTCCCCCTATAGTGCTCCACAGATTGTTCACCCCTGTATATAGTGCTCCACATATAGCCCACCCCTGTATATAGTGCTCCACATATAGTCCACCCCTGTATATAGTGCTCCACAGATAGCCCACCCCTGTATATAGCCCCCCTGTAGATATAGCCCACCCCTGTATTTGGTGCTCCATAGACAGCCCACCCCAGTATATTGCCCCCCCTGTAGATAGAGCCCCCTGTAGATAAAGCCCCCCTGTAGATAAAGCCCCCCTGTAGATAAAGACCCCCTGTAGAAAAAGCCCCCCCTGTAGATAATGCCACACACTTTTTTATTACAATAAAATAACAAACTATTCAAACTCACCTTAATCCCGCTCCCACGCCGGCCGGCAGCAATGGAGACCTGCTCTCTTCTGCGCAGGTCTCCTGAGGTTGAACAAAGCGTCTATGAAAGGCGCTGATTGGCTGGGCAGAATGACTTTCCCTGTCAGTCAGCGCCTTTCAGCTACGGAAGCGCGATACCGCTTCACTCGTAGAAAAGAGCGGAACATACCCAGCCATTCATTGCTTCTAATTGTACCTGTGTCCTATAGACGCAGGTACAATTATAGTGCAGGAGGAGGTGGTGCTGACGCCCCCCTCTAAGTTGCGCCTGGGGCACATGCCCCGCCTGCCCCCCCTAGCTACGCCCCAGGTCTGAGACACTCCCACTGTTCTCGGATTGGCCAGAACTGCTCATGTGAGCAGTTCCGTCCAATCCGTGTACAGAGGGAGTATCTTAGACTCAGTTTGAGAAGCGATGTGGCCATTTTGAGACAACACAGAGGGGACCCTAAAACGATGACAGAGGGGCACAGCTGGAGGGCAAAAGGTAATATAACTCCATATACCCCGTTACATTTATAACCGGCTGGAGGTGGCTTTAATTTTATCATAATCTATGTAGTTATCATTCTACACACGGGACAGTAAGATCTAAATCGGTTATTTGTGAATCATCCCATACGTAACAGTCCCTACCAGCTAGTGATTGCTCCAAAGTCACCTCCAAATAGGGTTGTCTTCTGCTTGACCTTTTTAGCCTGTTGTATTAGGGCACCTTATTGTGTCAGTATATAAGCCCACCGGTACAACCCTGGGACCTATACAAAAATAAAATGGGCCCCACTTACTGGTTCTAGGTTACACCACCTCCATTATAGGAAAGGAAGTGGGACTAATACTCCACTAATTGCTTGATAGCATAATAGTGGGTGCAACCGGTGTAGTCGCCATCACTACTAAATGGGGTGCCACTGGGCTGGGCACCTGGAGCTTGCACCATGACCGAATAAGCCAAAATCTATAAAAAGGAAGTTCTGCAGGATGAAAATACATTCCCTACTACAATTTAATTGATTGGGCAGTGTTATTTAGGCATTATGGCAGTGTTTTTTGTATGGTTTTATTATTTACTATATGCCACACCATAAGGAGGGGTATCAATAGAAGGTACGGCATAGGGTACCATCCAACCTTATTCCAGATTGCATTACTATTATATGTATTATACATAAAACTTCCCATAGATAGTCCAGTCCTGCAACTTTTACTTCTATAGGTCAACATTAAGGTTGTAGGACATTTTCATTAGCTCAACGAAAAGTTGTCCTGGATAACTAGCCTAAAAAAATGTAGACTCAAAATGATATAAAATACACAACAAAAGCTGAGTAACGCCGATATTACATAGCTTACTTATCATGAATGACAGCCTGTATTATAACCCAGAGCTGAAGTCACAATTCCGCTGGTTGCTAAGGGAAACAGTCACAGTGTTTACAGATATGCCCCTAATATCCGTGCTCATATCCTACTCTCCACTGGATTCTCGTAGTTTGGTTTTGTTTTTCTATGCCAGATTTACTGTACAGCACCTGCTGGAAAGAGTACAGGTGCAAAAAAGTAACAGCAGACACTGAACCAGCAGGAGATGTTGGAGATGTGAGCTCAGGGGAAGTCGTCAGGAAAACTAGGTACTGACAGATGTAAAACATAATGGCCAATTCAAAATAAATCTCTCGAGTAGAATCAAACATTAGGTAGAAACCAAAAAGTATAAAAAAGTTGCGTTTTGTGCCTGTAAAGTACGGCGCTGGATTTACCACATAAACTTGTTACGTCTTCAATTTATTGATAAAACAACTGCTCATTGCTGTAGGGAAGTTTCTGTGTGCCCAAAGTGTTCATCTCCGAGGGATGTGTGTCATTTGTCTAGACAGTTAATTTACTTGTTTACCGCCTACGTGAATAAAAGCGTTCACTACTAATTTCTTAGCGTTTTCTTTAGTTTAATTAAATACTGCGAGAGAATTAACCTCCATATTGTGGACAAGTATCAGACAGACAGTCATCATACTTCACCCCTGGGCAAAGGAGAAGCAGGAAAGTCTTAATTTAACTGGAAGCAATAGATTATGCTGCTTACACCTCCTAATGATATGGATCGCGAAGCTGGACAGTGAAGAGAGGAGAACAAGGCGATATGGAAAAGTTAACAAAAATCTTCTCTTTCTTTCTAACTCATATCTATCTATCCATCTCATATCTATATAATATCTATCTAAGTATCTCATATCTATCTATCTATCTATCTATCTATCTATCTATCTATCTATCTATCTATCTATCTATCTATCTATCTATCTATCTATCTATCTATCTATCTATCTATCTATCTATCTATCTATCTATCTCATATCTATCTCATATCTATCTATCTATCTATCTATCTATCTATCTATCTATCTATCTATCTATCTATCTATCTATCTATCTATCTATCTATCTATCTATCTATCTATCTATCTATCTATCTATCTATCTATCTATCTATCTATCTATCTATCTCATATCCATCCATCTAGGAAGCAGCACCTCAAATAAACATTGTAGGTGGGTGGCAGCGACCATGACCTTAATCAAGGGTCCTTAATTCATAAAATACATATTATTCACAGCACTCCAGGGTATCCAATAAAAAAATATGGTTTATTCATTCATGTAAAAGGCAACGTTTTAGCCCTGTCATAGGGTTTGAGAAAGGCCCTGTGAAAGGCCTTAAAAGTCGCTTTTACATGAATGAATAAACCATATTTTTGGTTCGATACCCTGGAGTGCTGTGAATAATATGTATTTTATCTACCTACCCAGCCATAAAGATACAGTCCCCCTTACCGTTTTTCTCCTCCGGATTATTCATCTTAAACAGAACGTTGCTCTCCAGTCTTGTGTTTCTGTAGATATACTCTTATTATTTTCTCAGTTTATTAATGACATATTTAGAAGCCTGGGATGATTTAGGGATGAGTCTCATCAGGTGTAAGGGGTCCTCTGCACATGACAACTTAAATCTGCGCAGATGATTAACGAGAAGATCCATCATTGCCTCTTATATTTCCCCCAGTCTAATAAATTAGACGTCATGTTATGTTATCTTTGTGGCATATTAATCATACTGTCTCAATACGATCACCATGTGATTAATAACCATAGATACAATAATGTAAGAGAGTAGCCCAAGTATTTCCATGGAGGAATAAAGAAGACTTCGGGGAGAGGTAAATGAAGGAGCATGGCAAGGATTTCATCAGAAGGATCCTCTGGCCTAAAATATAATGTACTGTAGGCTCCTGGTCTATTAGTGAAGGCTCTTATAATTTATGGGGTTAGGATTGTGAAAACAAAGCAGGGATGCTTTAGAGTCTACTTTCTTCATTTTGTGTCTTATCTGAGGTAGTACAATGGACCTGTTTTTTTTCACATTTATATAACTAGTGCTTATAAAGAAATAACTAAGTTTTGCTGTAGGGTGTAAAGTGAGATGCCTTTATTTAAACCAGTCTGCAGTGTAGCCTGTTTTGCCACTAGATGTCAGCACATCCGAAAGCTGATATCTATCATCTTTTAGTGTACATGGTTAGACATGACGATATATGTAATATAATCCAATATCTTTTGGCTTAGGTGAATTATTACATCACAGGACAGACTCAGAGGGGATGAGTGTTACCTGGTTTTATAAATCCCGATCACAACAACTTTCAAAATCATACGGTTCCATTGCCCAAAAGTGCACAACACCTCAGCATCTATCCTTAAAGGCAGATGGATTTGTCGGAGTAAAACTATATTTAAGTCAGGTGAAAATCAATTTCTCTCTCTTCATGGGGTCGAGCTCACACCAGAACACGCCGCGACTACCGATTGCATCCGTATAGAAAGAAAACAATGTTATTTCAAAGATAGGGTCAAAAATAATTCTCATTGTGGGTAAATGTTTTCATATTCATCATGGCTGCTGCATTGTTAAAGAACTACTAGAGACAAAAACCAGCCCAAAACCCTAGTAAAAAAAAAAAATCACTCAGTTGTTTACTAATGTTTAAAAAAAATTAAAAACTTAATAAAATCTGTTTCTGGGAAAACTGGGTTGCAGCCCTTACTCTATTGCAGTTTCCACAGGGATTGTCCCTCACCTTTTTCAGACTCTTATTTTTCTAGTTATGCACGGACACTTCCTCTTATTCCCTATTGCTGTATAACTGGGCAAGTTTACCATTCAAGAGTTTAGGAAAGTTGTGTGACAACCTCTGTGGGAAGGGTCATATTGGCCATATTGGTTGTGATGGTGGATGTGCAGCCAGTGCAGAACATACAGAAATGACAGTAAATAGAAAGATAATTGTCTAGCAATATGGGGGAAGAGAAGGTGACCATTGTAACTCGGCCTCTATACCTAGGATGCCCACAGGGGCCTTTGTTACATATGAGGACATTGTGATGTCATCATATTCAATAGTACAGGGCTGCATTGACTGTTAGGCTGGGTTCACACGACCTATTTTCAGACGTAAACGAGGCGTTTTACGCCTCGAATTACGTCTGAAAATAGGGCTCCAATACGTCGGCAAACATCTGCCCATTCATTTGAATGGGTTTGCCGACGTACTGTGCCGACGTACTGTGCTGTCAAACGACGACGCGTAAAAAAGACGGCTCGTCAAAAGAGGTGCAGGACACTTCTTGAGACGTAATTGGAGCGGTTTTTCATTGATTCCAATGAAGAACAGCTCCAAATTACGGCCATCTTTGACGAGTACGAGCAATTACGTCTGAAATGCAGGAGCTGTTTTCTCCTGAAAACAGCTCCGTACTTTCAGCCGTAATTGACCTTATCGTGTGCACATACCCTTAGGGTGGGTTCATGAAGACAGATGAGCTACATGCTACATCTAAGACAGGGGTCCAATAACTAATTATTATAAGTATAGGAGATGAGGATCCATTGACTTTAATAACCCTATTTTTCAGATTGTAGGACACACTGGACTATAATATACAGTAAGCTACTATAAGATTGTTTAGACAGAGAGTATGAAAAAATAAATTCTGACTACTTTCAGACTTACCTAATGGTATAGTGTAATAAAAGGGTAACCACCTGCTTCAATGGTAGTCTAGGTAAGTGGAGGGGTTATTGCTTGCTCCCTTAGTTGCTTATGTTAATAGAGGGGTTAATTCCGGCTTCTGTTGTGTTCTAGGGAAGTGAAGTGTTAACACCTGCCGTCTTTGTGTTTTAGGTAGAGTAGTGGAGAGGTTCCCTGGTGGTCTAGGGTAGTGGATGGGTTAATGCATGCTTCTCTAAGGTAGTACAAGTGTTAATGTCTGCTTCCATGATGGTCAATAGTAGTGGAGGATTAATGCTTGCTTCCCAGGTGGTCCAGGGTAGTGGATAGGTTAATGCCTGCTTCTCGATCGGTCTAAGGTAGGACAAGAGTTAATGTATGCGCCCACGATGGACTATGGTAGTGGAGGATTTATGCTTGCTTCCCAGGTGGTCTAGGGTAGTGAATAAATGAAGACCTGCTTCCCTGGTGGTCTAGGGTAGTGAATGAAAGAAGGCCTTGCTTCCCTGGTGGTCTAGGGTAGTGAATGAATGAATGAATGAATGCCTGCTTCCCTGGTGGTCTAGGGTAGTGTATGAATGAATGAAGACCTGATTCCCTGGTGGTCTAGGGTAGTGGATGGGTTAATGCCGGCTTCTGTAGTGGTCTAAGGGAGTTAAAGTCTTCTTCCATGAGGGTTTATTGTAGTGGTGGATTAATGCCTGCTTCCTTGGTGGTCTAGGGTTGTGTATAGATTAATGCCTACTTCTCTATCGGTCTAAGGTAGGACAGAAGCTTCCACGATGGACTATCGTAGTAGTGGATTTAAACTTGCTTCCCAGGTGGTCTAGGGTGGTGGATAGATTAATGTCTATGTAAAGGATCTACCAGACACAGCTTCTGTGTCAACGCCCGTGGTTAATCAGTCTGCATCTGCTCCTAGGTCTGATAGAGTGACTCGATCTGCTACCACTCAGGCTGGTAGGCTGAGGAGTGGGAGAACCTATCACAGCCTGGCCAGACGGTTCTAGCTCCCGCCCTCAGTCTATTTATACCTTCATTTGCTGTTTGTCTTTGCCTGTGATTCTCTCTTGTTTCCTGGCTTTTCCAGCTTTTACTATTGACCTCAGCTTCATATCGACCCTGGCTTTACTGACTACGCTCCTGCTCTGCGTTTGGTACCTCATACACTCCTGGTTTGACTCGGCTCGTTCACTACTCTTGTTGCTCACGGTGTTGCCGTGGGCAACTGCCCCATTTCCCATAGCTTCTGTGTACCCTTGTCTATTTGTCAGTCGTGCACTTATTAAGCGTAGGGACCGTCGCCTAGTTGTACGCCGTCGCCTACGACGGTCCGTGCAAGTAGGCAGGGACTGAGTGGCAGGTAGATTAGGGCTCACCTGTCTGTCTCCCTACCCCGTCATTACAGTCTACTTCTCTAGTGGTCTAAGGTAGGACAGGAGTTAATATATGCTTCCACGATGGTCTACAGTAGTGGTGGATTAATGCTTGCTTCCCTGGTGGTCTAGAGTACTGAATGAATGAATACCTGCTTCCCTGGTGGTCCAGAGTAGTGGAAAGGTCAATACCTTTATGTCTATTGTCTCTCTAACAGGAAGCCGGACGTGATGTACTCATTGCATCCAACTTCCCCTTCATACAGATCAGCCAGACGACCTTAACTTAACTTTTCTTGCTAAAAAGTGCGTCCCATGGTCCTCAAAATACTGTCAAAAATGTTAATTCTAAGATATTTCAATTTGTAACATTTTAATAAAGCAATAAGAAAATATTTACATTTTCCTCTGTAATACTTCGCTGAGCATTTTCTTTTTTTTAAATAAATCATTGACGAGAAGTGTGAGCATCGGATTTCTTTATCTCTCTCTTCTCCTTCTTTGAACTACTTAAGGCAGAAAACCACAGAAAATGTCAGTTTATTAAATCATTCCCACATGTGGCGCCACATTCAATATTGAATAATCCAGATGCGGAGAGTTTGTGGTATTTTCCACCTTAGTTCGGGGCATCAAAGGATTTATTAAACAATTCTTGTTCATATTTGATAGGAACAACGAGCAGCCTGGAAGCCTCTCTACAAATACTGATGAAATATTTACAGCCTTTCTAAAGTTGTCGTAACGTCGAATTTCTTGGACTCCCACTATTTTTTCTTATATATTCTATTATTCTTCACTTTTTTAATAATGGTTTACCTTACAAAACCAATTACCGCTGAAATAATTGTAAAAAGGACAGACGGAGGTCCTCCAGAGCGAGAGATGCTCTTTGTAGCTGCTCTTCACACTGGCCAAGTGATGAGGGTCCTGAACTTAAGAACTCGCTCTATTAACTTAAAATACCCGAATCGGGTGTATAGAAACCAGACAGCTGCTTAAAGGATACCTGCTATCGAACGTCTCTGGACTCCTTTACAAAAAACAAGAAAGAACACAAAGTTTGACTCTTTTAGAAAGATAATGCAAAGTAACAAACCCATGAAAAATGTGTAAAGGAGCTACAAAAGACAAATGGGAAGAATTACCAGCACTGGCGTAGCTATAGGGGTCGCAGCGGTCGCAATTGCGACCGGGCCCCGAAGCCAGGGGGGCCCACGGCCCCCCCGCACCACATCAATAAAAAGTTACTATAGTAACTCGGGCCGCGGGCCCCTGTTACTATAGTAACATACTTTACTTACCTTCCTGGTTCCGGATCGCAGCGGAGGTCCTGACGTCAAGCGCTGTGCGCAGCGCATGACGTCACAGCGCTATGCGCCGCGCACAGCATCGAGACTACAGAACTCCCGCCGCGGCCGAAGAGGAAGGTAAGCTTAGCCCTGACTGGCGGGGTCTGACTCCCGGGACCCGCCAATCAGCTGTTTTGAAGGGGCCGCAACACTCGTACGAGAGCTGCTCCCCTTCATTCCTGTCACTTCATTCCGGTCACACTGTGAATCGGTGTCGGCGATTCACAGTGTGAGCGAGTAGTGAAATGAAGGGGAAGCAGCTCTCGTACGAGTGCTGCGGCCCCTTCAAAACAGCTGATTGGCGGGTCCCGGGCGACACATCAGCTATTGATGGCCTATCCTGTGGATAGGCCATCAATGTTTAGGGACTGCACAACCCCTAAGCCTACGATGTAGCAGGCTTAGGGGGCCCATGAGACAGGATCACAGATTGTGTGATCCTGTCTGCTGGGCCCTGTATCTAAGCCAATCACATGGTAGGCTTAGATACATGGCCCATGCGTGATCCTGTCTGCTGGGCCCTGTATCTAAGCCTACCACACTGTAGGTTTAGATACAGGGCCCCAGCACACAGTAATCTTATGCTGTATAAGATTACTGTCTGCTGGACCCTGTATCTAAGCCTACCTTGTGGTAGGCTTAGATACAGGGTCCCACAGACAGTATCACACATGGGCCCTGTATCTAAGCCTTAGGGTATGTGCACAGACACTAATTACGTCTGTAATTGACGGACGTATTTCGGCCGCAAGTACCGGACCGAACACAGTGCAGGGAGCCGGGCTCCTAGCATTATACTTATGTACGATGCTAGGAGTCCCTGCCTCGCTGCAGGACAACTGTCCCATACTGTAATCATGTTTTCAGTACGGGACAGTTGTCCGGCAGCGAGGCAGGGACTCCTAGCGTCGTACATAAGTATGATGCTAGGAGCCCGGCTCCCTGCACTGTGTTCGGTCCGGTACTTGCGGCCGAAATACGTCCGTCAATTACGGACGTAATTAGTGTCTGTGCACATACCCTAACACATGTGTTACTAATCATTTTTTGTGTGTTTTCTTACAGGTTCGGTCGTTGGACTACGGCGGATTCCAGGACTACTTCGATGACAGCTTTTTTTTTATTAATAAAATGGTTAATGAGGGTTGTGTGGGTTTTTTTTTTTATTTCAATAAAATATTTTTTCTATGTCTTTGTGGTTTTTTTTTAAACTATATTACTACCGCCTTAGTAATGGCAGCCGGCTGATTGACAGCATCCATTGCTAAGACGGGGCTTAGTGTTAGCGGATGCAGAGGCTAACACTAACCCCCTTTATTACCCCGGTACCCACCGCCACCAGGGGTGCTGGGAAGAGCCGGGTACGATCCAGTACCTGACCATCTGTAGTGATGGTCGGCCACTGGGATGGCCGCAGGCTGGTATTATCAGGAGGGGAAAGGCCAAAAACAGTGGCCCTTCCCATCCTGGTAATGCTGCCTGCTGCTGCTTTATTGTATCTGGCTGGTTATGAAAATGGGGGGGACCCCACGTCATTTAAAAAAAATAAAAAATAATTGGAAAGAACGATGTTGGGTCCCCCCCCAATTTTCATAACCAGCCAGATACAACACAGCAGCAGCAGGCAGCATTACAAGGGTGGGAAGGGCCACTGTTTTTGGCCTTCCCCAGCCTAATACTACCAGCCTGCGGCCACCCCGGTGCCTGCCCGTCACTACAGATGGTCGGGTACTGGTTTGTACCCGGCTCTTCCCAGTACCCCTGGTGGCGGTGGGTACCGGGGTAATAATGGGGGTTAGTGTAGCCTCTGCACCGGCTAACATTAAGCCTCGCCTTAGTAATGGAGGTTGTTAATCAGCCAGCGGCCATTACTAAGGCGGTGATAATAAAGTTTAAAAAGATACAAGCACATAGAAAAAATATTTTATTGAAATAAAAAAACACAACCCTCATTAACCATTTTATTGAGAATAAAAAAAACGCCGTCATTGAAGTCCTCGTATCCGAAGTCCAACAACCGAACCTGTAAAAAAAACACAAACACACAAAAATAATCAGTAACACATAAAGAAGCAAAATTATTATTCTTACCTATCCTGGGTCCAGCGCTGGAGACGCAATGTCAGCGAGCTGGACCCTGTATCTAATCCTATCATGTGTGATACAGTCTGCTGAGCTGTGTATCTAATCCAATCATGTATGATACTGTCTGCTGGGCCCTATATCTAATCCGATCATGTGTGATACTGTCTGCTGAGCCACTGTATCTAATCCTATCATGTGTGATACTGTCTGCTGAGCCACTGTATCTAATCCTATCATGTGTGGTACTGTCTGCTGAGCCACTGTATCTAATCCTATCATGTGTGATACTGTCTGCTGAGCCACTGTATCTAATCCTATCATGTGTGGTACTGTCTGCTGAGCCACTGTATCTAATCCTATCATGTGTGATACTGTCTGCTGGGCCACTGTATCTAATCCTATCATGTGTGATACTGTCTGCTGAGCTGTGTATCTAATCCTATCATGTGTGATACTGCCTTCTGAGCCACTGTATCTAATCCTATCATGTGTGATACTGTCTGCTGAGCCACTGTATCTAATCCTATCATGTGTGATACTGTCTGCTGAGCCACTGTATCTAATCCTATCATGTGTGGTACTGTCTGCTGAGCCACTGTATCTAATCCTATCATGTGTGATACTGTCTGCTGAGCCACTGTATCTAATCCTATCATGTGTGGTACTGTCTGCTGAGCCACTGTATCTAATCCTATCATGTGTGGTACTGTCTGCTGAGCCACTGTATCTAATCCTATCATGTGTGATACTGTCTGCTGGGCCACTGTATCTAATCCTATCATGTGTGATACTGTCTGCTGAGCTGTGTATCTAATCCTATCATGTGTGATACTGCCTTCTGAGCCACTGTATCTAATCCTATCATGTGTGATACTGTCTGCTCAGCCACTGTATCTAATCCTATCCATAGTTTATAGGGTCGTAGTGCTATACATATGCTATGCTGTCTCATATACACACTTTTTTTTGGGGCGGACACATGTATTGGGGCTATTTCCCGGACATTTTAAAGAGGCTCTGTCACCAGATTTTGCAACCCCTATCTGCTATTGCAGCAGATCGGCGCTGCAATGTAGATTACAGTAACGTTTTTATTTTTAAAAAACGAGCATTTTTGGCCAAGTTATGACCATTTTTGTAGTTATGCAAATGAGGTTTGCAAAAGTCCAAGTGGGTGTGTTTAAAAGTAAAAGTCCAAGTGGGCGTGTATTAGGTGCGTACATCGGGGCGTTTTTAATACTTTTACTAGCTGGGCGCTGTGAAGAGAAGTAACATCCTCTTCTCTTCAGAACGCCCAGCTTCTGGCAGTGCAGATCTGTGACGTCACTCACAGGTCCTGCATCGTGACGGCCACATCGGCACCAGAGGCTACAGTTGATTCTGCAGCAGCATCAGCGTTTGCAGGTAAGATCGACTTACCTGCAAACGCTGATGCTGCTGCAGAATCAACTGTAGCCTCTGGTGCCGATGTGGCCGTCACGATGCAGGACCTGTGAGTGACGTCACAGGTCTGCACTGTCACAAGCTGGGCGTTCTGAAGAGAAGAGGATGTTACTTCTCATCAGAGCGCCCAGCTAGTGAAAGTATTAAAAACGCCCCGATGTACGCACATAATACACGCCCACTTGGACTTTTACTTTTAAACACACCCACTTGGACTTTTGCAAGCCTCATTTGCATAACTACAAAAATGGTCATAACTTGGCCAAAAATGCTCGTTTTTTTAAAATAAAAACGTTACTGTAATCTACATTGCAGCGCCGATCTGCTGCAATAGCAGATAGGGGTTGCAAAATCTGGTGACAGAGCCTCTTTAAGCCCTGAGGGTATGTTCACACGGCAGCGTCTGTTACGGCTGAAATTACTGTGCTGTTTTCAGGAGAAAACAGCACCGTAATTTCAGCCGTAATGGCATGTGCAGGCGTCTTTTGCTGCGTCCATTACGGAAGTAATTGAAGCTGGTTTTCCATGGAGTCCATGGAAAACGGCTCCATTTACGTCTGAAGAAGTGACAGGCACTTTTTTACGCGCCGCCTTTTGACAGCGGCGCGTAAAAAAAAATGACCGTCGGCACAGAACATCGTTAGACCCATTCAAATGAATGGGCAGATGTTTGCCGACGCTTTTGAGCCGCATTTTCGGACGTAATTCAATGCTAAAACGCCCGAATTACGTCCGTAAATAGTGTGTGTGAACCCAGCCTTAGTGACGCCCCGGCTGCTAGTGCTGCATTGTTGGGTCACTTAGGCCATGAGAAGTTTGCGGGGGGGGGGGGGGGGCCCAGTAAGAATTTTTGCATCGGGGCCCATGAGCCTCTAGCTACGCCCCTGATTACCAGGTAAATAATGAGGGACACTAGCTGAAAGATAAATAAGGGAACACACCGAACGTTAAATGGGAAAGTAACAAATAGATGAATTGCAGCTTCCTGGTCGTTGTCTTTTGTTGCAGTAGTAAAAAGATCACTACTAAAGGAAACGGTCATTTATAAAAAAAAAGATAAAAAACAATGTTGCAGACAATATTCAGGAACAGAAGTGATGTCGATGAAGATACCAAAAAACTGCTGGCCAGCCAACGCCAGCACGGACATCGTAGAAGAGATTTTCTAAAAGCAAAATACGGCATTGTAAAAATGTTATGGCGTTTCAGTGTCATACGGGCCCGAGAGAGGAGCAGAGGATGCTCACGTGAGCCCAGAATGTGACAATAATTATCTGGGTTTTCAAAATTGACGGCCTATCCTTAGGACAGGCCATCAATATTGGATCGGTGGGAGTCCGGCATCCACAGCGGTCAGCTGTTTGAAGGAGCCAAGGCGCTCATACCATCTCCGCAGCCTCTTCATTGTTTACACGGTTCTCCTTCTTGTTCATACTTGCATGGGCCGTTACATTTGTAGCGGCTGTGTTGGGTATTGCACCACTGTCCTATTCAACATGTAAATAATGAAGAGGCTGCAGTGCTCATACGAGCGCCACAGCCCCATCAAACAGTTAATGGGCAATGGTGCCGAGAATTTTACCCCCACCCCCACCAATTTGATATTGATGGCCTAACCTAAAGGATAGGCCATCAATTTTGGAAACTCAGATTACCCCTTTTTAAGCCTAGCCATAACCATGAGGTTCAGCCGAAGACATCCTCGTCTGGAGGAGAACACTTGATATCACTTTTCTTTGTTTTCAGTCAATTAATAATAGGATCTTCGTCTACAATGATAAGAACGTTTATCAAGCAATTAAAAGTGGACATGCTCTGTAAAGCGGGCACCCTAAATAATTTTGTCTGCATAAAAGTGCCAGCCACAGTACTTTGCATCAGTACTGTCACTTACCCCATATCAGTGTCAGACACTGTTCTCATAAAAGTGCCCCGTAAACAGTACCAGTGACTTCCCCATAAAAGTGCAGCCAAATGCCCCCTTAAAGGCTATGTACACCTTTAAATAGGATTTTATTTTTATTAAATCAACGTGTTTTGGTTTTTTTAAGCACTTTTCTAATTTATTTTTTTAGTTTTTACAATACAACTTTTATGCATCCTGTATACATAGAAGCTGTATAGTTTTCTCTCATCCGATTCCACCAGCTCAGATAAACTCACGGCTCGGCTAACACTTCTAACACTTTACATCAACCACATTTTAATTCTTAATAAAAACCAAAAATTCCATTCAAAAGGAGTAAAAATCATTTAAATTTGCCAGCAATAAGCCCAATTACCAGTGGCAGACATAGGTGAACCTCCTGTTCTGACACAGACAAAGGAATTAATCTGAGGCTTTATAAAATCTATTCCTAAGAATACAGAGATACGACAATGATACATTCAATGTTTTTTCTTCAAAATATTACATTTATTCTATAGATTGTATATATCTAGCACGATTAGCTACAGCATGGGGCTCTTTCTATACAGAATGCGGACTCCATCTGATAAGCGGCAATGGATTATTTTATGCCCACTGTTCCATTTTCCGCTATCACAGTAAACATTGTCACATAGATCTAGGTTACATTACCACAAAGATTCTGAGACTAGATAACATTATCCTTTCCCCTTCAGACATTTATTTTTTTAAATATCGAAAAACTTTACTACCATTGATACATCTTCAAAAAGCATTTGCCGTGTGCAGCAAAAAAGCGCATTTTAACAGCAACATGTGAACCCAGCCCAACAATACATTTATAACAAGTCTTTAAACCACTGATTGTTTTGCTTGAAAAAAAAACATTTTTAGGCATTTTTTTATGACGTGTCAGTTTGATTCAGCATTTTATTAAAAAATTTAAGAACAAGTAAATTCTTTTCATGTTCTGCTAAAATTTATTTAAACATTTCAGTTAAATATACCGTAAGCGAAATCTATTTTCACACTGTCACACGTAAAAGGACAACTAAACACGAGCATAAGAAATTTCATAAGAGGCATAAATGTAAAATACATCGCAGACTCTCCTCTGGAAGTAAAGTGGATATGTATAAAGGAAATACGTTATGTTACTGTGTAAATAAAACGGAGTTGAGGAATATTTGGGAGATAATGATAACAGTTTTGCCATTGTGGAGATTTCTATAAGTATTTAGCACAATTAATTGCCATAAAGTTAACAAACAATGACCGATCAGAGGAATAAGGACTAATGTAAAAAGATAACTAAAAATCAAATACATGGGCATTAGCAAAAAAAAAAAAGTTCCCCAAACAAGTAAAAACGTACTTCCAATTTTAATTCCGATGCTTCGTGTACAAAATTATTGCTTTATGTTACCATATTGGGGGCTCGTCCGGGAGTAAAAAGATCTATTAGCTAAAAAGAGCTAAATACCACGCACCGCTAATATCAGACATCAAATGGTGCTCATACAATCAAAAGGTCGAAACATATAGCATATATTATCTATTTTTAGTGCTGTGACAACATTCGCCATGGGCATTAGGAATTTTAATAGAAAATTCACCTTTTAACACGGTTACATTTTAAGGTCTAAAATTATTTACTGATTAATTTCTTAGTATATATTTCTGTGGGTCAAAACAAAAATGTTCTGATACTAAGCGCTAAATGCCCAGTATAGTCAGGTAGTTAAAGGCTATGTAGACTTTTGTAGCCAATTTTTTTTTAAATAAATGAATATGTTTTATTTCTTTATAAACACATTTTAAATTGATTTTTATTTAAAATGTACAGCTTCTATGATTCGTGTATACATAGAAGCTGTATCTTACTCTCTCAGCCCATTCCATCAGGTCAGCAGGACTGGCGGCTCGGCTGAGATCAGGTCTTGCGCAGGATCCAGTTGTTAGGAATACCATCTTAGTTTATGATCATTATTAGCTGACCTGACAGAATCGGCTTTGATGGCAAGATACTGCTTCTATGTATACAGGATACATAGAAGCTGTATCTCAAAAATGAATATTATTTTTTCTAAAAATCAATTACAAATTTGCTTATAGTCAAATAAAACATGGACTTATTAAAAAATAAATGGCTACATAAGGTGTACATAGCATTTAAATTTAGGCTGCATTCACCACTAGGGGGAGCTGTATGCATACTGTTTATACATTGCATGCAATAACAACATAATATGCTCCTCAGCTCCCCCTGGTGGTGTAGACTGAATTTTAAAGTTTAACTTTATGGTTATACATATTGTTTGATGCTTTGTATCAGAAAAATAGGCGTTCCGACTGATATAGAGATATATTAGGAAATTAATCAGCAGAGAATTTTACATCTATTTCAATGAAATAGTGTTCAGGGTTGGACATTTATTTTGAGCATTTGTAATGATATGACCTTTAAATAGCTGTTCTATGTTATTTTAGGATCAAATCTCTCTACTTGGTATTCCCAGGAAGCATGGCGGCCAGTTGGTCATTGTAAAACTAGGTTAATGTTAGTTTGCCATTGACGAGTACAGTCATACAGTCACTGCAAATGAACCATGCTCCAGATATGTCACAATGCTTCTGGTGATACATTCCTTATCATTAAGAGGCTTCGTGACCTTGTGAAAATCAGTGTTAGAATAAACGTCATGACTTGTGATCTATTGACATGTGCGCGTAGGCTTCCTGCTGATGGAGAACGGATGTTTGAGCGCAAGGCGCTTTGGCAAATCGTAGCCTAATTCAATAATAAAGAAAATAATTGAGATTATAAGAAGTTGTCCATAGTCCGAGGTGTAAGCATTAGATGTGGGATTCTCACTAAAGGAGTCGTCACCCATTAACCTCTTCATTGCTGATTCCTTGTCAAGACTGTGCTGTCAATCTCTTGAATCCGCTGAGAAGTCTCGTTTCACAATTGTTGTCAGGACGTGGTGTCTCTCCATCCATCATAATAAAGTTCTCGCACCTTAGATCTATTCTGCATTTCTTGGCTTCTTTTTACATTCTTTTAGGGAATTTTTTTTAAATATATATATATACAGCTTAGTAGTGGGATTGGTTTAACTTTGTAATTTGTCTTTATTAAAAATTTGTTTTACTTTTTTTGGCCTGTTTCACACGAACATGTCCATTTTGCGTGCGTAAAAAACGCAGAGTTTTTCATGCGTTAAAGTACCGTGTATCATCAGTGTGTGCTCCATGTGGCACCAGTTTTTGATGTCAGTGTTGGTGCACTTTTTTTTTATTTATTTACCCTGCATTTCTTAAGGCCGGATTCACACTCGCTGCAGGAAGCCTGTCCCGTACTGTAATCATGTTTTCAGTACGGGACAGTAGTTCCGCGGGGAGGCAGGGACACCTAGCGTCATAGATAACTATGATACTAGGAGCCCGGCTCCCTGCAGCGTGTTCGGTCCGGGAAATGCGGCCGACATACAGACCGTATATATTACGGACCGAATATGCTAGTGTGAATTCGGCCTTAGCAACTGGTGCGTGAATCACGGACAGCACATGGAAGATGTCCGTGTGCTGTCCGTGAATTTTACGCACCCATTAACTTCAATGGGTGCGTGATACGCAAATACCAAAATAGGACATGCAGTGAGTTTCATGCAACGGACACTCGCCACGTGAAAACTCACGCATGTCTGAATACCCCCATTTAGTTGCATAAGTGCGTGTGCTGTCTGTTGTTTTCACGCACACCACACAGACGTATACAACGCTCGTGTGAATCAGGTTTAAGATACAGCTGCTCTGTATTCTGTATACAGAGCAGCTGTATCTTTTGTTTTGACCTGAACCTGTCAGCTCTGCAAATCTGACAGGTTTAGAGTCAGTGGGTACTCGCTGTCTTTGACAAGCAGGATCCACCTGTAATCGATCACATCTAAGTTATGAACTGTCAGAGACACCCAGGACCCGCCGACACTGAACCCTTCAGTCCCGCGGACCTGACAGGAACAGGATTTAGCGGTATATACAGCTGTTCTGTATAGAGAATACAGAACAGCAGTATCTAAAAAAGTAAAGACTAATTATAAAGTTACATTAAAACATACTGACTGACCGGTTTATAAAAAAATAATTAAAAAAAAATGCCCATCACCAAAGGTGTACGTACAGATGTAGCCATCTTTATCTTGACTTTTAACGCATTAAATACACAGTGGCAAGATCGTTTATCTTGCCTTTTCAATGGCTTTTGTTGTGTGAGATCACGCTGCATCAAGTTATCAAACTCAAGATAAAGATGTCTACATCACTTCACAGATCTAGCCATCTTTATCTTGACTTTAACCCATTAAATACAATAAGAAACTTTAACTTGACTTTTCAATGGTTTTTCATTGGCTTTTGTTGTTTGATATCACGCTGCAGCAAGTTAGAGTCAAGATCAACTTGGCTACATCTATAGCCGTTAAACATCACGAGTTTACATGCAGAAGATGCTTTCATCAGCAGATAATGTCAAATATGTATCTTATAACAAGATACGGAATACTGACTGCCACTGATGCACAATCACCTCCACCTGTCCAAGACAATATCGCTCTATAGTGATCCCTCCGATAAGACGCAATCATGGAAACTAGTTCTGGGAGGGCAACCATGAAGCCTGTCAGCCATGATGAGACCTGGGACCAGTCTCGAGAGGATGGGTTAACGTAATCTATTTGTTTGTTCAAATAGATTCTTCCAAGCCAAATAGCGTGCAGATGTACCTGAGCCGAATTTCTCACTTAACCCTTGACTTGCATTATTTGGGCATTATGAAAACTCTCCTATGTAACTCGACAGACAACATATTGTGATGTGATATCAACAAGAGCTGTTGAGACTGACAACCTCAGCTCTGCTACAATTGTATATATGGATTTACATCTGCCATAATTACCAGTCACAGTTTTCTTCGCCTGTTAAAGGAGGAAAGACCGTGAACAATAGATAAGTTGGCGCCATGGCGGCATGCTACTGTAGGACTTTTTGACAAGCATTTTAGTTTGAAATCAAGGAAATACATCGTAGCAAAGCAAAAAGGAATTACTCTAAATTTCTCTAGTCACATCAAATCCTGCATCCAAACTTCTGTGGGCCAATAACGGATACAGTCCTCACTGTGCGGACCGATAAAACCCAGTTTAGCTGAGATCAAGTAATGCATAGCAAGGGTGGACTGAAAATTATCTTGGCCTCTGGGCAATAAGGGCCGTTTATAGTCACGATAAACTTGAGCGGGGTTAACACTTTGCATTTGAATAGCGTATATTTCAATGGTTTCGATTTGCAGGCCCTACACTTAACGAGCACTATTACCCCTCCTGACATTTCTGTTTTAGTAAATTCCTCATTGAATCATGTTTTCCTCGGGATTATCTTTTCTTAGAACTCTACATTTGCCATTCCTCTGTTATTCCTCCTGGAAATTTATGAATAATTTTTTTTGCCAACTGGGTGTTACCAGTTGGGGGTGTGTCCCTACAAAGACTGACAATCTCCAATCAGTGCTGACAAAGTGAGACTGTGTGGGGACACGCCCATTTTAAAAGGAGAAAAGCAACGCCCAGTTGTCAATTTATTCATACATTTCCAGGGGGAATAACAGAGGAACGGCACAACGCAAAGCTCTAAGAAAAAATGCTCTAGAATATTTATTTTAAAAAAAACAACAACATAAAACAAGCGAGTTGACAGGAGAGAAGTGATTGCCGGGGGTCACAGCCGTTAGACTCCCACCGATCAGTCATTGATAGCAAATCCTGGTAATATGCCATACATGTTTTACTGATAGAGCCCCTTTAATTAGTGCTGCATTTGACTATGGGACTTCTCTAGCAACGGGGCCCAGGACACTGTCCAAGTGCCGAATGGTTGACCCACCATTGATACATGACAAGCTGTGATAGTGCAATGAAAGACATGTAGATCTTTTTCTACCTTGCCTCATCTATACATCGTGTCTCCCACAATACATTGCAGCAGATCATGCTCTGTACATACACTGAATCAGCAGGGGGCGTTGACTACTCTAGTCGAGAAATTAACAAAAACTTAGAAGGTTTCTGAAAGTTTAGTTACCCTTTAATATTACACTGACATGTCAGAAGTTTTGATCGGGGGGTGGGGTCCGAGCGCTGAGACCGCCACCGATCGCTAAAACGAAGTGGCAGAAGCGCTCGGGTGAGTGCTAAGCTGCTTAGTTTCTTATAGGCTTTTCTAGGATAGCAGAGCAGTTGGTGGACGGATCCATAGACTTTCTATTGAGCCCGTACACCAACTACTCGTCTTTTCGAGAAAAGCCGATCAGAAACCAAGCGGCTCAGCACTCACCTGATTGTTTCAGCGATCGGTGGGGGTCTCAGTGCTCAGACCCCCACTGATCAAAACTTCTCAGTTTTTTTAGAGTTTAGTTCCCCTTTAAACGCAGCTTTGTAAGTGAATGCAGTATGAGACATTGTGTAACTCAAGATTAGTATGTTAAAAATATTGGCAGGTAATTATGTATATCTACCTTGTAAAATTACATTCAAAACTGGATCTTTGTCTTTAAAGGGGTTGTCCACTGCCAGACATCTGATGACCTATCCACCGGTCCTCAGTGCATGATCTGTGGGGGTCAGATTCCTGGGTGGGGGGGGGGTGTAGAAATTTACACTAATGGCTTTGTTGACCTTGAATCACCTAAAAGCCAGGCTCCTTATCTCGCTCCCGCCATATATTGTGTATTTTTGGGACACTGTAGCTGTGTGATATGATTGCCCACGCTTAGGTAGGATTACAATTTTTCTAACAATGTGACTGACCTCCACCTTCCATTTCGGAGGAACCTCTAAGCTCCATGGAAATTATCTAGTTGCGGCAGCAATGACTTTTAAATCTGATAAATGTTCCTTCCTGGCATTACTGCCTAGTGTTTCTTTCCTCTCGGTGAGGAGTCTCTGCTGAAAAAGCTCCATGAGCTCCACAAACAAATTTACTACGCTTTATCCGCCAACGTTGTAACCATTTCAGTCGGTAGACCTATTGGATAATCTTCATTGGGCTTTTCTCAAAATGATCCTCCTAAATGAACGCCCCATGGGGCCCTATAATCTGTCTGAAAACCTTAAAGGAGTTTGGAAGGAAATACTGTCTTTTCTTGTGAGCTGAATATTTATACCTTTCCATCCGCAATAATACAATTTGATTTATGAAAAAGGTGACTTTTTGAAAAGCCACATTAAAGAAGTATATGAGCTTTTCAAAAACATGAAATGTATGTGTCATTTGTAAGAATGAACCCTTAAAGGGATTTTCTAGGACTTGATGGGCCATACTTCATATAGGCCATCAATATCCGATCAGTGGTAGTCAGACTCCAGGCACCCCCACTGATCAGCTGACTGAAGGGGCTGGGGCACTGTGAGGACCGCGGTGTCCCCTTCATTGTTTACAAGGCACAGCGCCATACATTTGTTAGTTGCTGCGCCTGATATTGCAGCGGAGTCCCATCCACTTGAATGCTCCAGAGAGCTGCAGTACCAGGCACAGCTGCTACAAAATCGATGGCGCCAAGTCTTGACCATACGAGGCGTGATGTTAGTTCTGATCACTGCGCCAATAATACCTCAAATGCTTTTCATGATCATTTTCTCTGAGCCAACATTTTCAAAAATATCAAAGAAAGTGCCAGCCGAATACAAAAATAGAACAAAAACATTGTATTGCTTAAAGGTGCAGAGCTTTCTTAAATCCAATTGAGCCTTTCCAATTAAAAAATATTGAGACAGAGATACAATAAGGGTGGGGGAAGGCGTTAAAGGTGGGGGAGCACTCCCCTCATGAATACACCGGACTCATAACTAAGGATCCTGTGTATTCTTTGATTGTTCCTATTAGCTAAATGGCACAATATTTTTTTTGTGCAATTTTGACTAATATTAGAGTGGACCTGTCCCCATAGGGCATAGTTATATGGGGCAACATAGTCTGATAGATTCATTTAAAAATTTCTACTAAATCATTATGGAAATAGGTAAAAGAAAGTATTTAAAGAGCTCCTACACTGGGTGGATTTCCTAATGGACGAGGAACTCCCTATTTTCTCCTGTATGGAAGAAGGGAAGTGGCGATTCTAAAGGGACACAAAATGCTGGCACAATTTTTTTTACCCCTTTAAGCCCTTGGGCCATCATCCAGGATAGTATTGGCTGGACAGACAGTGCTACTAATAACTTTGACACTGTTCCATCTCCTCACGGTGTAAGTGGTGCAAATAGGTGTAGCCAAAAAACTCTTGGCCCTAATGCAAAATCTGTACCACACCCCTCCCCCAACCATTATGAATTATTGTAGTATTAATGCCCTCTTTTATGGAATATAGGTACCAGGATTTGAATACAACATCTGCTACAGCTACACCATCGGGATGAAGTATTCAAGAGTTTTTTACAATTTTCTTTTTGAATTTTTGAGATAATTGTCTAAATATGGAATTTTTGTTGGAAATATTGGTAAATCGACACTACGGAACTCAGTCTATGAAAACCTTTATAAGAACAATCTTTTTTTTAGCATATGAATTATTTAACATAAGAACTAGTTGATCTATTGTTAACGCTCATCTGCTCTCTGCTTATCGCGAAGATTCAGTCTCGCTGCTGCTGCTGCAGTTTCCAGCCCTGTAATTGTGGCGCTTCCCCTACATCCCAGAGATCTTATTCTTCTGTGTCTTGGAAAACAAAGTCTTTGAGAAAATAATTTTTGTTAAACTATAATAGTATGAGACTGACATTTCGATGAATAAAGGCCTGCTGGGCATGTGGGGTGGGGGTAGTTGGCCTGAGTCCTGGGTCACAATTCTTAGAATTTCTATTTCTATTTTTATTTCTATTTTAATGGTGAAGTGGAAAAGTAACATATTTTGGAGAGACTGACCGTTTTCTTTTTAGTTTCACAGGGTGCAAAGTAATAATGTTTAATAACGGTGATCCTTTTTTTACGAGATGCCTTTGCAAGGCAAGGCTACTAGGCATGGCGCCAACATTACTAACCACTGGACACCTAATACTCCGCACTTAAATGCTCTTGAGAAACAAGGACAGTGATTTGTTTCACATTGGTAGAGATAACAAAAGTAAAATCTTTATTAAAAAACAAAAACAAGGGAAACACTGTTTTAGCAGAAATACAAAAAATTCCATTGTCTACCGTCTACATCTTTCAAAAAAAATTGATTGCCTAGACTAATCAATCCCATTAGTTCAAGGAGAGTTTTTGTGGGATTAGAAAAAAAGGGTCTGATTTTTCCCACCCCCAAAAACAGCACCGCTCTTGCCAATGGCCGGATCTGGTCATCCATATTCAAGTGAATGGGGTTTCGTTGCAGTACCGTACACAGATCATGGACAAGAATGGCACTGTTTTTGTCTAATCCTGGTCCTCTTTAAATGACAAGCAGGTCAACTGGAATCAGACCCAGTTCAATTGTAGTCAGCTTGAGATGATCGAATATTTTAAAATTCTACTCTCCATTGGTTTTCCAAAAATAAAACTACTCTGAATTGTAAATCTCGAATCTAACATCTACCATATCTATTGATTATCACCATTTCTCACCCCAAATTTTGGATCGCAGAAAAGTAAAAGATGGGGGGTGGTATGGACACCTGATGCACTCCTGTCAAAAACAATTTTTTTAGCTAATCGAACGTGGAGCTTTACTTGACAGATCTCGGATTCGTTAGACATTTTACTTCAAGGGTTTTTCCGCAATAGTGCATTGATGGCCTAGGCTTAGGACAAGCCATTAATGTATGATTGGCAAAGGTCCGACTCCCAGGACTTCCACTATTAACCCAACGAAGTGGGCACAGTGGTTGCACCACCGGGCACAGCCGCATCTATGGACGTGCCACTGTTCGTGGATAAACATTGAAGGACTCGTAGTCAAAGGCGTAACTTAAAGCTCTTGGGCCCCAATGCAGAATCTCTAATAGGGTCTCCACTCACCATGCACCATTTATATTATGGGTGTCTTCTTATGTGACAGAAGGGCCTCCGGGCCACCTCTGGCACCAGATCATGGGTGAGACTTCTACCTTTGCGGCCCCTATATCTATGCCCCTTGCCGCAGTGCTCCTTTGTTTTGCCTAATAAAAGGCCATAAATGTGTTGTCCAAGATAATATCTTTAATTGCAAGGAGATTTGGGGGACTGCGTTGTATTTGCTGCACAAAAATTCTGCTTTATCTGTGTAGCAAAAAACACACATCTTTTTTCAGTGCTATTTTTGCGCTAAGATCAGTACAACCGGCTGTAAGACTTTTCCCACTCATATTGACTTGTGCAGTTTGCAAATACATTTCTCAACTAAATAGAACAAGCGTGAAAGATTTAGTAGAATATTTCGGAAGTCTGGTCATCTCCACTCATCATAGTAATTACTTTGCTTCTGTCACCGTCTCATCCGCTGCCCGATACTGTATGAAGGGTCTAATGACGATTATTACTCCTCTAACCATTTCATCCCATTTTTTGTGTGTGCAGTTTACTTGTATGTAGTGATTGATGTTTTTAATCAATACGATGAAACACCGCGTCCACTAAAGAGAACTTCAAGGAACAGACGGGGCTCTTAGATAACAGAGTCAGCAGATATGAGCATGATACATGATTTGATGAGTCTCTAAAGTTTTTTTTCCCGTGACATCTCCTTTTAGACTGCACTTTGAGTTTATTAGATTAGTAGAAAAAAAATTGTGCTGATGTGTACGGTGAGGCGACTTTTTTTCTGGCATCCACACAATAGACAATGTACATGTATACATTTTTTGAAGGCTTTCGGGGGTAGTTTTCAAAAAAATTATTATAATAGTTATTTAGGTGTTGTATGGCACTATTACTAGGGGACTGTACAGCATTATTATTTAGGTGTTGTATGGCACTACTATTTGGGGATTGTACAGCATTATTATTTAGGTGTTGTATGGCATTATTACTAGGGGACTGTACAGCATTATTATTTAGGTGTTGTATGGCACTACTATTTGGGGATTGTACAGCATTATTATTTAGGTGTTGTATGGCACTATTACTAGGGGACTGTACAGCATTATTATTTAGGTGTTGTATGGCATTATTGGGGGACTGTACAGCATTATTATTTAGGTGTTGTATGGCACTACTATTTGGGGATTGTACAGCATTATTATTTAGGTGTTGTATGGCACTATTACTAGGGGACTGTACAGCATTATTATTTAGGTGTTGTATGGCATTATTGGGGGACTGTACAGCATTATTATTTAGGTGTTGTATGGCACTACTATTTGGAGATTGTACAGCATTGTTATTTTGGTGTTGTATTGCACTATTGGGGGATTCTACAGCAGTTTTATTTAGGTGTTGTATGGCACTATTATTAGGGGACTCTACAGCACTTTTTGGCTCTATAGGGCATTATTATATGGGTTTGTATAGCGCTATTTGGGAAATGTATGGCATTGTTATTTGGGGACTCTATGGCACATATATAAAATATAAATAAATAAGAGAAATTTTGTTATTTGAATGACACAGGTTTTGTGGATGCATCTTCATGCTTGCGAAGTGGAAGGAGCGGTGAAACATATATTATTTTTATTTTATGTCGGATATTATAGCCCTATTCACATCATTCCCGGCATACACGCTAAGCACATCCATAGCGCTCCATTAGACCAACAGAGACCAAAAGAGTGTATTTTTGGCCTCTATCAGCATTTTTTTTTAAGCTTTTCCCAGCGTTATGTAAAACAGAGGCCATTATCGTGATGGGAACAGGGAGTAACCCAGGTAAATTGTAACCATCAAAATAAAAGGGACTGAAGTTATTTTGTTAGACCTGAGAGAACCAAAAAGAACTGAGAACACGGTAATATGTATATGGAACAGGCAAAAGAAAAACATGTCACAGTGAAAATTAATACAATTAGGCTGTTTAAACTGTAATAAGAGAATAAAGACCCACAACCTGCTGGAAATCAACGTTCATCATCCGCACGCAGAGCAGCGGGACACAGGCTGATTATTTCTATTAGTCAAATTTGTTTTGGCTTCCACAGAAGTTACACAATGTCAGTTATAGAAGAGACTGCAAACGCCCTCACCCTCGTTTTTTCGCTGCGTTTTTCGCCCGTGGCCATTAAGCGCTGATCGGCAAAGACGCTGCGAAATATGCTTTCTCTGCCTCACATTGATGTCAATGGGAGGTCAGAGAGACGTAAACGCCCGAAAATAGGGCATGCCGCTTCTCTTTCCCGCGAGACGGTTTTTCCGCTCGCGGGAAAAAACTCCTCCGCCTCCCATTGAAATCAATGGGAGGCACTTTTGGCGCGGTTCCCGCGTCAAAAGCATGTAAGAAAACTACGTGTGAACAGGACCTTAAAGTGCTTCTGTTTCGCAACTCATAATTTGTCATTATAGTGCAGAGGTCAACAACCTTCGGCACTCCAGCTGTTGTGAAACTACAACTCCTATTATGCCCTGACAGCCAAAGACATTATTATTCCAACCAAAAACTGCCAGGGCATGCTGGGAGTTGTAGTTTTACAACAGCTGTAGTGCCGAAGGTTGCTGACCCCGATTATAGTGTGTGCCAAATTTACTACACGTGCACTTATTTTTGTTCCATGTGACAGACATGGTGATTGTCATGAAAAACGCGTGTCTGTACTTTTTTTTTTTTTTCAATGGCGCACGTTACCTTCCTGATTTATGGACAACATTTTTTTTTTTAAAACCTGCACAAATTGATACAAATTGCAGCAATTAAATGGAGTCTGTCATCAGTTAAACTAGAGGTTTCAAAGTAAAGCACACTTACTGTACCATGCTAATGTGATGCCCGCCTCTGAGTAAACTTTCTTGTCACGTCAGTCCAAAAAGAAAAATCGCATAGAAAGTGCTGTCCACTTCTAACAAATATAAAGGCTCACGCTCATGGCGGAGCACGGATCCTGTATAGCAGTGCATTGAGCCTGTACAGAGTTTCTGCCCATTGCCGCACAGGCACCGTCGAATGAGTGTATGGAGATTGTCTTCAATAGAGATATCCTTAATACATACGGAGTCCGATGGGACACGCCATGATTTTTTGTCGGATTTGTGATTTGTCATCCAACAAACCTCTGCATACCTGCTTATGACGGAGGCACACGCAGGTACAGTAGTGGTCTCATGCACCTTTATGACATCTCTTGTCATGTCCGTGGCTGCGGGCCGTCAGGTTCACTCTCCCCCTGACGGCCACAGCCATGGGTTTGCGAGCGCTGGCCCCAGTCTCCTCCTCAGGAGACACCATCGCTCACTTCCATTCAACTCGGCCGGGTCCGATAGGGTGCGCACGCTCGTGCCCGCTCTTAAAGGGGCAGCGCGCGCACCGGACTTTAATGGTTAATCAGCCCATGAGTGCCCTGGACAATAAGAGGGGCTCAGCCCCTTGCTTCTATTCCTGAGCGTTGTTTGTCATTTCCTAGTCTGTCTATACAAATGGTCTCCCAGTGTTTTCCAGTTCCCGGTGTTTCCTGTATCCTGTACTATTCTGGTCAAGTGCCGTGCTGTGCTGTAATTGTGCTGTATTCTACGCCTGTCCTGCTACTCTACGTCTGACGTCTACTCGCTGCCTAGTCCCAGCTGAGCTTGCCTTGCTACTGTCTGAGCTACCACAGGTGCCTTATACGAACTATAGACTTTGACAAACCTGCTGGTCCATCCAAAACCAAGATGACGTCACAAGAGATGCGGACGGATATGCTGAACCTCCGGTCTCGACAGGATCAACTCCTCCAAGCCTTGAACATTCTCGCATGTCAACAGGAAGCACGAGCTTCCGTTCCTCCTACTACACCTCCTGGCAGTGTTGATCCTCGTTTTTCTTTGCCACTTGCTGACCGCTATGATGGAGATGCAGGTATCTGTCGTGGATTCTTGAACCAGTGCCAGATCCATTTCAGCCTGTATTCTAGGACATTTTCGTCTGATGGCGCGAGGGTCCCTTTCATCATCTCTCTTCTCACTGGCAAGGCCGTTGCATGGGCGAATCCTATCTGGGAGAGACAGGGACCAGAGACCCGTAACTTCCAGGGGTTCCTCCGGACATTTTGCACGGTGTTTGATGGGCCTGGACGAGTCTCCTCTGCAGCGGCTTCCTTGCTGAACTTACGCCAAGGAGACATCTCTGTGGGCGAGTACGCCATCCACTTCCACACCCTGGCGGGAGAACTGTTGTGGAATAAGGAGACCCTGGTGGCTACATTCTGGCATGGACGGTCTCCTAAAATTAAGGACGAACTTGCCGCTCGAGACCTGCCGTGTACCCTGGACGACCTCATTTTTCTTGCTGCTCGGATTCATAGAAGGCTCCGAGAACGGCTCCAAGAGGTTCGTCGGGAGGGAGGTCTTCTTAGTCTGGCCCCTACTTTGCAGCAACCCCTGTTATCCTCAGATGCCGATCATCATAAGGAGTCTGTGAGGATGTACCAATGTAAGCTATCCTCCCAGGAGAGACAATGCAGACGCACTTCGGGACTCTGTCATTATTGTGCGCCTGTGTCCCTAAAAGCCTCAAAGCCTAGGGTTGGTAGGAGAGACAACCTTGGGCAAAGAAGGACTCCCGTCTAAGTTGTCCATACCTGTGACCATAGTGTCTGATGAGAAAACGCATCAGGTCTCTGCATATCTGGACTCTGGATCCGCTGCTAATTTCATTTGTAGAGACCTGGTGGACCTTCTTCAATTACCCACTACCCCTCTGGAGAGACCGTTGATGGTTGCAGCGGTAAATGGACTACCTCTGCCAGACCCAGTTATAGCTGTGACCAAGCCGCTGAGGCTCCAAGCAGGGGCTCTCCACTCTGAACTTCCATCTTTCTATGTCCTATCCAAGGCCGTTAGCCCCCGTGCTGCTGAGCCTGCCTTCGCTCTGACTACATGCCCCAGTCCTGGACTGGAACTCCTCCAGTGGGGTCCCGAGTGTCACAGCCGATGCCTGGTGCAGATTGGTGCGGTCCAGCCTCCTCTGCCTCGTTCATTGGCAGGATTGCCTGGTCATTATGCTGCATTTTCGGATGTCTTCAGCAAAAGGGAGGCGGAGACACTGCCCCCACACCGGGCGTATGACTGCCCTATCGAGCTGATCCCTGGTGTATCCCTTCCCCATGGTAGGATATATCCGCTCTCCTTGCCAGAGACTCTGTCCATGTCCGCCTATGTTAAAGAGAACTTGGAGAGGGGCTTCATACGGAAGTCTTCCTCCCCGGCAGGAGCCGGGTTCTTCTTAGTAAAAAAAAAAGGATGGCTCCCTGCGCCCTTGTATTGACTACCGGGGTCTCAACCAAATCATGGTGAAAAATAGGTACCTGTTGCCACTGATCTCTGAATTGTTTGATCATATACGGGGTGACGAATGGAAGGTTGCATTTAATACCCGTGATGGACACTATGAGTACCTAGTAATGCCCTTTGCCCGTTGTAATGCTCCCGCGGTCTTCCAGGAGTTCGTTAATGATATTTTCCGTGACCTCCTCTATGTTTGTGTTGTAGTCTATCTTGATGACATCTTGATTTTTTCTCCAGATCCTGTGACTCATTACAGACATGTCCGTCAAGTTTTGCTGCGGTTAAGAGAGAATCGTCTGTACGCCAAGTTGGAGGAGTACATGTTTGAAAAGGATGCTCTACCCTTCCTGGGTTACATTGTCTCGAATAGAGGTCTCAAGATGGATCCTGAAAAGGTAAAGTCTGTCCTGCAATGGCCATGCCCTCAAGGCTTGAGGGCCATACTGTGCTTTCTGGGATTCGCTAATTTTTACAGACAGATTATTCCAAACTTCTTCTCACTGACATCTCCCATCTCTAACCTCACTAAGAAGGGCATGAACGCCAAGGTGTGGACTCCTGAGACAGAGTCCGCATTCAATAGCCTGAAGAGTGCCTTCACGTCAGCCTCTATCCTCCATCATCCAGATGTTTCTCTACAGTTCTTGTTGGATGTGGACACATCCTCTGTCGGTGCTGGTGCACTCCTGTTCCAGAGAGGTTCCAAGGGCAAGTCTATGGTATGTGGGTATTTCTCTAAGCTCTTCTCTTCCGCAGAACGCAACTACTCGATTGGGGATCGGAAGTTACTGGCCATCAAATTGGCCCTGGAGGAGTGGAGACCTCTACTAGAGGGCGCAGCTCATCCCATCCTGATATTTACGGACCACAGAAACCTCACCTATCTCCAGACGGCCCAACGGCTGAATCCTCGTCAGGCCAGGTGGTTGCTGTTCTTTACCAGGTTTCAGTTTGAGCTCCATTATTGCCCGGCGGACAAGAATGTGAGGGCCGATGCCTTATCCAGGTCTTTCGAGACAGAAGACACCATGGAAATTCCACAGAACATTATTATTCCTTCTTGCATTGTCTGTCAATCCCCTGCAAGTTGGGGACATTCCTCCAGGGAGGACCTTTGTGCGCCTGGCTGACTGAGGGAAAATCCTCCGCTGGGGACACTCCTCTAGACTAGCAGGTCACGCGGGGACCCGTAAGACCCGAGATCTGATTGCCCGTCATTTCTGGTGGCTCACGCTGCCCAAGGACATTATGGACTTTGTTTCTTCCTGTTCAGTGTGTGCAGCTAACAAGGTCACTCACTCCAGACCTGCTGGCCTGCTCCAGCCATTGCCTGTGCCCGATTCTCCCTGGCAGCATATAGCTATGGACTTTATTATTACTGACCTGCCTCTCTCTGCTGGATGCAGTACTATCTGGGTGGTGGCGGATCGATTTTCGAAGATGGCCCGCTTCGTTCCTCTGACTGGTCTTCCTTCTGCTCCTCTACTGGCCAAGCTGTTCATCCAACACATCTTCCACCTGTACGGCTTGCCGAAGCATATTGTGTCTGATCGGGGGGCGTTCAGTTCACCTCGAGCAGTTCAGGTCGAGAGGATCAATCAGATCTTGGAGAACTACTTAGGCCACTTCATCTCCAAGCAGCATGACGACAGGGTGCAGTTGCTCCCGTGGGCTGGGTTCTCTTACAATAATCACACTAGCGAGTCCACACAGAAGAAACCTATGGCCAACACCCACGAATTCCTCTCCCGGTGCCTGATACGTCCGAGGTACCAGCTGCTGACACGGCTTTTAGGGGCTTTCTGCAGATCTGACAGCAGACTCAATCCTCCATCCTTCTGGCGGTTGACCGCATGAAACGGAAGGAGGACACAAGGAGAAGAGAACCTCCTCAGTTTCTTCCTGGCACGAAGGTCAGGCTGTCCTCCAGGAATATTCGACTGAGGGTGCCATCGTACAAATTTGCTCCCAGGTTCCTCTGACCCTTCGAGATCATGCAAGAGGTCAACCCTGTCGCCTACAAGCTTTGGCTGCCTCCTACCCTCAGGATCCCCAACTCCTTCCATGTCTCTCTCCTGAAACCAGTGGTTCTGTTAGGGATCTGCCAGGTACTTCATCTAGCTATACTCCTGGGATTAATCAATCCACACCTGAGGCCAGACCTGTTCGACTGACACCATCTCCCACCAACCAGGGTGGCAGGCTCAGGAGTGGGAGAGCCTATCGCGGCCTGGTCTCTCGGAGTTAGCTCCGCCCCCTGCCCTTTATTACCTGCCCTGTGCTCTCCCTCAGTGCTTGTAATTCTTTTGGATTCCTGGCCCCACTGCTGCTTGCTCCAGCCTGCTTCTGCCGTGCTTCTGCCTTGCTGCAGTTCTGCTTGACCTGCTTTGCTTGCCCTGGCTTGCTTCTGTCTCCGTGCCCGCTCGGGTGTTCTCACTTCGTCCTGGTCCTGACTGTTCGTTCGCCGCCCCGTTTCCTCGTGGCGTTCCGTGGCTACTGCCCCTTCCCTTGCGTGTTCCCCGTTTGTCTTCCAGTGCACTTAGCCAGCGTAGGGACCGCCGCCCAGTTGTACCTCGTCGCCTAGGGCGGGTCGTTGCAAGTAGGCAGGGACAGGGCGGTGGGTAGATTAGGGCTCACTTTCCCTTCACCTCCTTCCTGCCATTACATAATTACAAGCCCTTACCTAGTCTACCCTTTCTCCTACGCTGACGCTATCATGGACCCCCTTGAGACCCTGACCCAGCAGATGCAGGGCCTCTCCCTACAGGTCCAGGCCCTGGCCCAAAGGGTCAATCAGGGTGACGCTGCTTTAGTAGTACCCCTCACCTCACCTCTAGAACCCGACCTCAAGTTACCTGACCGGTTTTCAGGGGACCGTAAGACGTTTCTCTCCTTCCGGGAGAGTTGCAGACTGTATTTCCGCCTAAAGCCCCACTCCTCAGGTTCCGAGAACCAGCGGGTGGGTATCATCATATCCCGACTCCAGGAAGGGCCCCAAGAGTGGGCCTTCTCCTTGGCTCCTGACGCCCCTGAACTTTCCTCTGTTGATCGTTTTTTCTCTGCCCTCGGACTCATTTACGACGAGACTGACAGGACTGCTTTAGCCGAGAGTCAGCTGGTGACCTTACGTCAGGGTAGGAGACCGGTTGAGGAATACTGTTCTGATTTTAGGAAGTGGTGCGTAGCTTCTCAGTGGAACGATCCGGCCCTAAGGTGCCAGTTTAGGTTAGGATTATCTGACGCCCTGAAGGATCTGCTGGTTAGCTACCCCTCGCCTGACTCCCTTGACCAGGTTATGGCCCTAGCAGTACGACTTGACCGACGTCTCAGGGAACGTCAGCTAGAACGCTTCAGTGTGCTCCCCTCTGACTTTTCTGCGATTCCCCCCGAGGTCCCGTCTCCTCGCCCCTCCACGGAGGACTCGGAGGTACCTATGCAACTCGGGGCCTCCATGTCCCCTCGACAACGTAGGGAGTTTCGCAGAATGAATGGTCTCTGCTTCTACTGTGGGGACGACAAGCATCTACTGAACACCTGTCCCAGGCGCAAGAATAAGAAGCCGGAAAACTTCCGCGCCTAAGTGATCATCGGGGAGGTCACTTGGGCGCACAGGTATTTCCCGTTAATGTGAAACGCAATAAAATTTTGCTTCCCTTTCAGGTCTCGTTTGCTGGCCGGTCTGCCACGGGCAGTGCTTTCGTGGATTCTGGCTCATCTGCTAATATCATGTCTGTGGAATTTGCTATGTCTCTAAAGATGCCTTGTATTGATTTACCTTATCCTATCCCTGTAGTAGGAATCGACTCAACCCCCCTTGCTAATGGTTATTTTACTCAGCATACCCCTGTTTTTGAACTCCTGGTTGGCTCCATGCATTTGGAGCAGTGCTCTGTACTGGTGATGCAGGGATTATCGTCTGATCTGGTATTAGGTCTTCCCTGGTTGCAGTTGCATAATCCCACGTTTGATTGGAATACTGGGGATCTCACCAAATGGGGTAATGAATGTCTTATGTCATGTCTTTCTGTTAACTCTATTTCTCCCCGGGAGGAGGTAAACACGCTTCCTGAGTTTGTTCAGGACTTCGCCGATGTGTTTTCCAAGGAGGCCTCTGAGGTGTTGCCCCCCCATAGAGATTACGATTGCGCCATCGATTTGGTGCCTGGTGCCAAGCTTCCTAAGGGTAGGATATTTAATCTTTCATGTCCTGAACGTGAAGCGATGAGGGTATATATCCAAGAATGCCTGGCCAAGGGTTTCATTCGCCCCTCGACTTCTCCTGTAGGTGCTGGCTTCTTCTTCGTGGGGAAGAAGGATGGTGGTCTTAGGCCGTGCATTGATTATCGTAACCTGAATAAGGTCACCGTAAGGAACCAGTACCCACTTCCTTTGATTCCGGATCTTTTTAATCAGGTTCAGGGAGCCCAGTGGTTTTCTAAGTTCGATCTACGGGGGGCATATAACCTTATCCGCATCAAAGAGGGGGATGAGTGGAAAACTGCGTTCAACACACCCGAGGGTCATTTCGAATACCTGGTCATGCCCTTTGGGTTGTGTAATGCCCCTGCTGTCTTCCAGAATTTTATTAATGAAATCCTGAGAGATTACCTGGGGATATTTCTTGTTGTGTACCTTGATGACATACTGGTGTTTTCCAAGGACTGGTCCTCCCACGTGGAGCATGTCAGGAAGGTGCTCCAGGTCCTTCGGGAGAATAATCTGTTTGCTAAGACTGAAAAATGTGTCTTTGGGGTACAGGAGATACCATTTTTAGGGCAAATCCTCACTCCTCATGAATTCCGCATGGACCCTGCCAAGGTTCAAGCTGTGGCGGAATGGGTCCAACCTGCCTCCCTTAAGGCGTTACAGTGTTTTTTAGGGTTCGCCAACTATTACAGGAGATTTATTGCCAACTTCTCGGTCGTCGCTAAGCCTCTTACGGACCTCACCCGCAAGGGTGCCGATGTCCTCCATTGGCCCCCTGAGGCCGTCCAGGCCTTTGAGACTCTCAAGAAGTGCTTTATCTCGGCCCCCGTGCTGATTCAGCCCAACCAAGAGGAGCCATTTATTGTGGAGGTTGACGCTTCCGAGGTGGGAGTGGGGGCCGTCTTGTCCCAGGGTACCAGCTCCCTCACCCATCTCCGCCCCTGTGCTTACTTCTCTAGGAAGTTTTCGCCCACGGAGAGTAACTATGATATTGGCAACCGCGAACTTCTAGCCATAAAATGGGCGTTTGAGGAGTGGCGGCACTTCCTGGAGGGGGCCAGACACCAGGTAACGGTCCTTACGGATCACAAGAATCTGGTTTTCCTAGAATCGGCCCGGAGGCTTAATCCTAGACAAGCTCGGTGGGCACTATTCTTTACCAGATTTAATTTCGTGGTTACCTATAGGGCTGGGTCCAAGAATATTAAGGCTGACGCTCTGTCACGTAGTTTCATGGCCAATCCTCCTTCCGAGAAGGATCCCGCTTGTATTTTACCCCCTGGTATAATCGTCTCTGCCACGGATTCTGATTTAGCTTCTGATATCGTGGCTGATCAGGGTGCAGCTCCCGGGAACGTCCCTGGGGACAAACTGTTTGTTCCCCTGCAATACCGGCTGAGGGTACTCAGGGAAAACCATGACTCCGCTCTATCTGGTCATCCTGGCATCTTGGGCACCAAACACCTCATTACCAGAAACTATTGGTGGCCTGGGTTGCCTAAAGATGTTAGGGCTTACGTCGCCGCTTGTGAGGTTTGCGCTAGGTCCAAGACCCCTAGGTCCCGACCTGCGGGCCTACTACGTTCCTTGCCCATTCCCCAGAGACCTTGGACCCATATCTCCATGGATTTTATCACCGATTTGCCTCCATCTCAGGGCAAGTCGGTGGTGTGGGTGGTAGTCGACCGCTTCAGCAAGATGTGCCACTTTGTGCCCCTTAAGAAGCTACCTAACGCCAAGACGTTAGCTTCTTTGTTCGTGAAACACATCCTGCGTCTCCATGGGGCCCCAGTCAATATCGTTTCTGACAGAGGGGTACAATTTGTTTCCTTATTTTGGAGAGCTTTTTGTAAAAAGTTGGAGATTGATCTGTCCTTCTCCTCCGCCTTCCATCCCGAAACTAATGGCCAAACGGAAAGGACCAACCAATCCCTGGAACAATATTTAAGGTGTTTCATCTCGGACTGTCAATTCGATTGGGTCTCATTCCTTCCCCTTGCTGAATTTTCCCTGAATAACCGGGTCAGTAACTCGTCAGGGGTCTCCCCGTTTTTCTGTAATTTCGGGTTTAACCCAAGGTTCTCCTCCGTCCCCCCTGGTTGTTCCAATAATCCTGAGGTAGAGGAGGTTCATCGGGAACTGTGCACTGTCTGGGCCCAGGTTCAGAAGAACCTAGAGGCGTCCCAGAGCGCACAAAAGATTCAGGCGGATAGTAGACGTTCTGCTAACCCCCGGTTTGTCGTCGGGGATTTGGTCTGGTTGTCGTCCAGGAACTTGCGCCTTAAGGTCCCGTCCAGGAAGTTTGCTCCCCGATTCATTGGACCTTATAAGATCATTGAAGTCCTCAACCCTGTATCCTTCCGTCTGGAGCTCCCCCCATCCTTTCGCATACATGACGTCTTCCATGCCTCCCTCCTTAAACGCTGCTCCCCGTCCTGGTCCCCCTCGAGGATACCTCCTGTTCCCGTTCTCACCCCTGAGGGGGTGGAATTCGAGGTGGCCAAGATTATGGACAGTAGGATGGTCCAGGGCTCCCTCCAGTACCTGGTCCATTGGAAAGGATACGGGCCGGAGGAGAGGACTTGGGTACCTGCCCGTGATGTTCACGCTGGGGTATTGATCAGGAGGTTCCACCTCCTCTTCCCCACTAAACCGGGTCCCCTTAGTAAGGGTCCGGTGGCCCCTCATAAAAGGGGGAGTACTGTTAGGGATCTGCCAGGTACTTCATCTAGCTATACTCCTGGGATTAATCAATCCACACCTGAGGCCAGACCTGTTCGACTGACACCATCTCCCACCAACCAGGGTGGCAGGCTCAGGAGTGGGAGAGCCTATCGCGGCCTGGTCTCTCGGAGTTAGCTCCGCCCCCTGCCCTTTATTACCTGCCCTGTGCTCTCCCTCAGTGCTTGTAATTCTTTTGGATTCCTGGCCCCACTGCTGCTTGCTCCAGCCTGCTTCTGCCGTGCTTCTGCCTTGCTGCAGTTCTGCTTGACCTGCTTTGCTTGCCCTGGCTTGTTTCTGTCTCCGTGCCCGCTCGGGTGTTCTCACTTCGTCCTGGTCCTGACTGTTCGTTCGCCGCCCCGTTTCCTCGTGGCGTTCCGTGGCTACTGCCCCTTCCCTTGCGTGTTCCCCGTTTGTCTTCCAGTGCACTTAGCCAGCGTAGGGACCGCCGCCCAGTTGTACCTCGTCGCCTAGGGCGGGTCGTTGCAAGTAGGCAGGGACAGGGCGGTGGGTAGATTAGGGCTCACTTTCCCTTCACCTCCTTCCTGCCATTACAGGTTCTGAACCGCTTTACCAAGACTCCTAGCTCTGCGGTTGCCTCTGGTGGACACCAAGAGAATGAGAGGAAAGACATTTTATTTGGTGGTTTGGAGGGGGTTTGGTCCTGAAGGGAGGTCCTGGGAGCTAGAGGAGAACCTCAATGCTCTTACCCTTCTGAAGATATTTCTCTCTCGCTCTGGCCCCAAGTAAGAGGAAGGACACTGTCATGTCCATGGCTGGGGGCCATCAGGTTCACTCTCCCCCTGACGGCCGAAGCCATGGGTCTGCGAGCACTGGCCCCAGGCTCACTCCCACTCACCTCGGCCGGGTCCCGTAGGGTGCGCGTGCACACTTGTGCCGCTCTTAAAGGGGCAGCAGGTGCACCGGACTTTAATGGTTAATCAGCCCATGAGTACCCTGGACTATAAGAGAGGCCCAGCCACTTGCTTCTATGTCTGAGAGTTGTTTGTCATTTCCTAGTTTGTCTATGCAAATGGTCTCCCAGTGTTTTCTAGTTCCCAGTGTGTCCTGTATCCTGTGCTATCCTGGTCAAGTGCCGTGCTGTGCTGTAGTCATGCTGTGCTGTATTCTACCCCTGTCCTGCTACTCCACGCCTGACGTCTACCCGCTGCCTAGTCCCAGCCAAGCCCCCCTTGCTACTGTCCGAGCTGCCACAGTTACCCTATACAAACTATAGACTTTGACCTGCTCCCTGTTGGCCAGCTGCCATACCGCCAAGGCAGTACGGCCCAGTGGGTCCACGAACCCAACGTGACATCTCTATTGTGGCTGCGTACAAAACGGAGCCATAATACGGCCATGTGCATGAGCCCTCAGAGGCATATAAACTTATTGCTGCCTGCCCAGAGCTCACCAAGGATCCAGGATTGCATTGGCATATATGTCACTCTTTATCTTGCCCCCCCCTGACTTGAACTGCACATACTAGATTAAAGTGGTCATCCGAGATTGCGGCTCAGTGTCATTGGCTTCAAGGGTTTTGGGTCACGTAAGAAATATGCATCCACCTGCTTTGTGTCGTGAGTAATATATTGACTGGGGTGTAATTGCGGTTTTTGTCTTTCCACAGAACTTGGTTTTGTGATTTTTGGGGAATTTAATATTCACTAAATAAAATAAAAGACATTTGGAAAAATCCAGTGACATTGTGCTGTGAAAAGTAAATTTGGCAAGTTCGCTCGTTTTGCATTTACCCATATGGTCATTTATTCTCTCTCTTCCATTGTAATCTTTCAGAAACAATCTGTAGCGAGAGTAAATAGAATTGTAGAAGAATGGATTTCATGGGATTCATGATTATTCAGAGGCACAGATGTTTTTTGCTTTCCCTTAATGTTCGACAATATCATTGTTTAAAGTTTCATTGAACTTCAATGTTTTTGCTCCCTGTTTTTGAATTATTTACAAGATACGGCGGCTGCCGTTTGCCAGATGTCTCATGTTTAACTGTAAATCTGAAAGCCACATAATGGCATCTCCAGTCATATTGATTGTTGCCCACTTGAATTGTATAGAGTTATTTGGGCAGCAGGTGCTGCAAAACAATGCGGAGATAATATATTGAAAACCCGACTGTTGCACACAACGATATTCCATTCTTAATATTATTGTTCCCATAACTGATGAACATTTCAATACATTTTTCTGCATGTAGAGGCCTGTTGTCAGAAGGTTAATAAGATTCAGTTTGTAGGGTCAGATAGTAGGACCTTAATACAAAATCCACACCAACCATTTTACTTTAAAATATATACAGTATGAAAAAACACGATAACAATAAGTCTGCGTTCACACATTGAAATTTTGACCCCGTTTATAACTTCCTAATACCAAAAGGTATGTCGGACCTTAAAGGGGTTGCCTCATGAACATAACCTACGTCTGACTATACATTACATGCCAGTAATTCAGATGAAAGCATCGGGTCCGCAGGATCGGAAGTTGACATAGCGGTTCTCAGTTCAGACTCAAAGACGGATCCTGTTTGGAGGACTCATTAACCAGACAAAGATTAACGTGGTTGACTGCTTTGGACAATCCCTTTTTGTTTCAAGTCCCCAAACATAAGCTGAATACAGGATGATTGGGCGATCATCTGTAATCTCCAAGGGAACCTAGAAACTAGTTTTTTATTTCCCTGCAGCGCCACCACAGGGGAAAGAAAGCATTATATATGCGGTTTACAGTAAATGAGCTGTCTGTGTTAGGTATGGACATACTGGGTCCTCCAGAAAGAGAGACACTGTTGGTAGTAGATAGAGGATCGGACAGCTTAAATATCCAACTCAACCAGTCCTTGATTCCTTTCATGGAAGACATTAAAAGACAGTCCGGTTGCCCTTCTACACATGAGATTGTTCGCAGATACCGTTGAAAGTTCATGTTAAAGCCGGGTCCCCATGTAGCGTAAACGCTGCGGAATTTCCACAACGGAATTGTGTGCGGAAATTCCGAAACATTTACAGTAGCAGCAAAGTGGATGAGATTTTGAAAATCTGATGCCAACACTGCAAAAAACAAAAACGCAGCGGAAATGTTAATAAATTGACCTGCGGTTCGGATTTTAATTCCACAGCATCCTCATTTATGCTGCGTTTTTGTTAATTTTCTGTTGCGGGTTTTCCCCATTGGGTTCAATGAGGATGCAAAACCTGCAACAGAAAGCCAGGTGTTGCAACTTTTGCGGCATAATCGTAACTCTGGAAAAAAATGACAAGTCCTACTTACCCAGAATGCCCTCCTCCTTCCTGCAGTCCGGCCTCCTGGGATGATGTTTGATCCCATGTGATCGCTGCAGCCAACTACAGGCTGCAGAGTCACATGGCCTGCGACGTCATCGTAGGAGGCCGCACTCCGCTCAGAGAAGAGGGAGAGGGGGTAAGTAACAAAGCTTGTTTTTTTTTTTTCCAAGCGCTGTTGTGTGCGATTTTTCAGACGGAATGTAATGCGGGTTCCAGGTCAGACACGCTGGGTGACTTTTACGCAGCACATCCGACCTGTGGGAACCCGGCCTAATGGTGATTTGTCCTCTGAACTCAGGCCCCTTTTTAATCCCTAATTCAAATACTGGGGGACCGTCGTAAAACTTTCAGATTAAAATTTTCGTTTTTTCCTTCCCACCTTCCAAAGTCCAGAACTTTTTCCTTTTTCCATCAATATAGTCCTATGAGGGCTTGATTTTTGAGTTGTAGTTTTTCGCAGCACCATTTATTTTGCCATATAATGTACTAGGAAAGGGGAAAAAATTATTTGTGGGGTAGAAAATGGAAAAAACGGCGATTCCTACATTGTTTTTTGCGCTTCCTTTTTACGGAATTCACTGTGCAATTAAAACAACATGTTAACTTTATTCTGTGGGTCAATACGATTACGGCGATACCAAATATATATAGTTTTTTCTATATTTTACTACTTTTAAAAGTAAAAAACTAAGTGTAAAAAATTTAATTTATTTTGTGTCGCCAAATTCTGAGAGCCATAACTTTTTTATTTTTCAGTCGATTAATTGGTATGAGGGCTTATATTTTGCGGGATAAGCTGTAGGTTTTAATTGTACTATTTTGGGGTTCATGCAACTTTTTGATCATTTTTTATTCCATTTTTTGTGGGAGATGAGGGGACCAAAAAATAGCCATTCTGGCGTTTACTTTTTTTTTTTTACAGCGTTCACCGTGCGGGTTACATAATGATATATTGTAATAGTTCAGACTTTTACGGATGCGGCGATACCAATTACGTTTATTTATTTATTTTTTTACTATGCTCTAGGGGGAAATGGGAAAAGGTTTTTTTTTTAACTTTACATTTTTTTAAATTTTTTTTACATAAAAAAAACAACTTTATCTTACACATTTTAACTTTTTTTATTAGCCCCCCTAGGGGACTTCAACCAGCGATCGTTGGATCGCTTGCATGATATACTGCAATACCAATGTATTGCAGTATATCGTCTTTCTGACAGGCTTCTATTAAGCCAGAGGCAGGGCTTAGTAGGAGTACAAAGATGGCGGACCTGGGGGACTTCATTATGTATGGATACGTCAAATGTCGGGAAGGGGTTAATATTGTTTTAAAGTTAGACTATATAAGACTAGACCCGACAGGTGGAAACTGCACAAAATGTATCATTGTGGCGAATGCTGTATGATATATTTGGCGCATCTTGCCAGAAACGGCATCTCATGGCTGATGTACATTACATCCAAATTTTCTGCCAAAAAAAATGGTGCAAATCCTCAGCCACTCCTTTCTTCTAGACACTTTTCAAAACTATCTAGGAAGGTGCAAAAAGTGTCTAAAAACACAAACTTAGCGCACAACATGTACGACACTTTTTTTTGGGAAAATTTTGTAAACCTTCCCCAATGTCTCCGGAATGACAGGCAATTCACTATCAGTAAAGCCTTGTTCACACACGGCAGATTTGCTGCAGACTTTGCATGCATTTTTTACGTCAAAACCAGATTTGGATCCACGTGAGAAGACCTATAAGGCCTTCCCTTATAAAGTATATTTCTTCTGTTTAGGTTCCATTTCTGGGTTTGATTTTAAAAATACTTGCAAAATCTGCCCGGTGTGAATAAGGCTTAAGCTGACTACACACAAAAATCATTTTTGTCTGAACAGTCGTTCAGCCATTTATTCAGACTCCAGTATAAACACGCACGCTTGCTCAGCCTAAGACGAAATTCAGACGACCGTAGTATACGTCCGTGTGACAGCCGTCAAAACAACGATCGTCACACAGACGCATGTATTTCAATGGGGCCGTTCACACGGCCGTTGATTCAATGGGCCGCGTGAAGGGTCTGTGGAAAAATGGAACATGTCCCATTTTGTTTGGTTTTCAAGGATCCCTCAATAGACTCAAGTCTATGGGGATCCGTGAAAACGGGACCCGCACAGGGGCAACTAGGACGTGAAAAACTGCCGTTTTTCACATCTGAGTTTCCCCACGTTCGTCTGAATTCGGCCTAACTTGTTTATTTCAATGGGGAGACAGGCAGACACCTCTGGCAGCAGCTTATCACCCATGGGTACAAAGGATCAGGCAAAGAAAAAATCGTTGGGTTCTTACGACTTTATCTTATGCGTTGGCCAACTTTACAGTACAACAACTCTATTCTTTCATCAGCTTCCTAGTTGCAGATTTAGATGAATATTTCCGAAAAAAAAATTGAACTTAAAATTCCCAACCCCCAAACATTTCATTGATACAACCAGAGGCAAAATATTGTCTGCTATTTCTCCATTGCGTGAGACTCGTGTTGCCGCTGCATCGTGCTTGTTTAGTGACTGTCACATATAACAAATTGACTAAATTCAGCCGGAGAAAAAAAAAAATTATTGTTGAACCCTGAAATGTCAGAAAAACGACATTTATAAGTCATTGTGTTATGTTGTAAATGTTCCTATTCGTCACTGATCTCCAGTTATCAGAGCGGTTTTATGAGATGACTTACAAGCAAGATAAGGAATAAAATAAGACTCTACATGCGTGTACTGGGGATTGTATTTACATGCTGAATTACACTTGCAAATGCAAAGGCCAGGAATGTGTTGAGCAAATGTAATAGAGATCTTTTTCAGAGAGAGCTTGTTCGCGTGGAGAAGACGTGCGCAGTATCGTAAGCTCGGAGATAGAGCTGGAGATATAAAAGATGAATGAAAGAAATATAAATCGAGATGATTTGTGTTTATTAAAGACCATTTCACCAGTAAATTATCAATTCTTGAGTTGTCCTCTTCTGCCAAGTTCTATTCAGTCGCTTCTTAGTAATGGACAACCATCCATTACAGCCCCTGTAGGTACTTACATTTCTCAGACACTTGAATGTCACATTTAATCCTAGATGTGAAGCAAGGAATCCCCACCCTGGTATAACTAGGCAGACAAGACCCATAAGAACCAAAATGGGGGTTATATTAAGTCCAGTAGTGGATGAGAAGTTACTGGGTCATCTTAGATTGTGTAGAAATACTGCATTAGGCACAGACGACTCTTCCATAGACCAGGGTTGTGATGGTGGTAGACAAAAAGTCTCAGATTTGAGACATTATTATTTTGTTAACTAAACTTATGGACTTGTAGAAGACAAAGACGCAGGCACTAGCAACATTCATTGTACTTGTGAGTAGTCATATGTATTGTATTAGTAGATAATCAGGGAGCTAGCATTGGTAGAACATTTCCATCCATGGTGTAGATGAGAACTTACATGTATTGTATGATATTATAGGGGACAGCCAGCATAGGTAGAACATTTCCATCCATGGTACAGCAGTAATGGTAGAACATTTCCATCCATGGTACAGCCAGCATAGGTAGAACATTTCCATCCATGGTACAGCCATTATAGGTAGAACATTTCCATACATGGTACAGCCAGCATAGGTAGAACATTTCCATCTATAGTACAGCCAGCATAGGTAGAACATTTCCATCCATGGTACAGCAGTAATGGTAGAACATTTCCATCTATAGTACAGCCAGCATAGGTAGAACATTTCCATCCATGGTACAGCAGTAATGGTAGAACATTTCCATCCATGGTACAGCAGTAATGGTAGAACATTTACATCCATGGTACAGCCTGCATAGGTAGAACATTTCAATCCATGGTACAGCAGTAATGGTAGAACATTTCCATCCATGGTACAGCAGTAATGGTAGAACATTTACATCCATGGTACAGCCTGCATAGGTAGAACATTTCAATCCATGGTACAGCAGTAATGGTAGAACATTTACATCCATGATATAACCAGCATAGGTAGAACACGTCCATCCATGATACAGTCAGCATAGGTAGAACATTGCCATCCATGGCACAGCCAGCATAGGTAGAACACGTCCATCCATGGTACAGCCAGCATAGGTAGAACATATCCATCCATGGTACAGCAGTATAGGTAGAACATTTCCATCCATGGTACAGCCAGCATAGGTAGAACATTTCCATCCATCCATGGTACAGCCAGCATAGGTAGAACATTTCCATCATGGTACAGCCAGCATAGGTAGAACACGTCCATCCATGGTACAGCCAACATAGGTAGAACACGTCCATCCATGGTACACCCAACATAGGTAGAACATTTCCATCCATGGTGCATATGAGGACTCACGTGTGTTTTTTTTCATCCTTGTGCAATATTTCAGGTCACTTGTTAAGCTTCATAGTTCATACATTATCTCACACGTGGACCTTTTCTTCCATACAGCTGATCAGAGCTAGGATGACTTACTTCACAGCTGAGACATCATCATTACGTTTTCTGTGTAATTGCACAAAATGACTTTGGTTTGGACCACAATCAGCTTTCATTTATTCTTTAGGAAGCTGAAATGTCATTGTTTAACTGAAAACACCCTGAAATTCACAATATTCGATGAGAACAACTAAATACGGAGCAGCCCGACCATTCAGCTCAGCCAGCACAATGAGGACTTTTGAAGAAGACGGTTGATTAGCGAGGAGTTCTTGATGAGCGCCTATTAATCTCAAACATCAGCAGGGAAATAAATATCAAAATCCATACTAATGGCCGCACTAATTTACTATGACAGTCGCTAATCTAATTGTTTTCTTTGCCTATGTAATGCAAAATTATTATAAATATCTGCAAGAAAATCAGGGAGAAATTTATCTTCACATTATAACTTGTCATCCTCCTCTCGTGCATATTAGTGTTATTACTGTTCCTCTTTTCCTGTGTCTGTTTCATTCATTATGTTCTTTACTGATTGACAGGGAAAATTTTCGATTTCAGACCAGTATATGGACACTTTCAAGTGGTTGGCTTCCGTTCTTTAAAACTGGCTTAATGGACTAGTCTCACACCATGCTTGATCTCTAAGTTTGGCTTACATATCAAGACATTTTTGAGAATTATATATATATATATGTGTGTCTAGAATACACATAGGCGATCACATGGGCGGACATAGACATCAGAAGCCCAGGTGCAAGAAAGATATTTGGGCTCCTTGCAGCCCAACAGTTGATATGACAAACAAGGGGCCTCTTCGTTCTATGGATCTAGCGTTAGGTCCCCCATAGTTCATTATATATATATATATATATATATATATATATATATATTATATATATATATAAATAATTTACACAAATTTATACAGCTCCAATTAAATTGTGCTGTATAAGTCCGTATTAGATTTTCTCCCTACAGTGACATGGAGTTTCGGACCATGATGGGAACACTTACAGGTACTGGTGGACCCTCTATGTTAGAAATAGGTTTGGGAAACAAGACAGGGCTTAGGCTAGTTTTCCTGTCTGGGAGGCAGCTTACTTATGCTGCAACTTCCCCCTACTGCTCTGTCTTCAATGGAGACCAAGCAAGGTTAATACCTGGGTTTCTAGCTTTGCCTCAGCTGAAGCATGGAGAAAACCAACATGTTTCTCCGCCAGTTTTCTACGAGGCTACAAGGATGTTTTCTCTATGTTGGGATATAAATGTGGGCGGTCTTAAGGGGCCTCTGCTCATGTGTGGGGCCTCTAACCAGCATTGCAAATTGTTGGCCGCATCAGTGTCTCGGGTCGTTTATGATCTCCTTGATTCATGAGGCATCACAATGACTAGAAATATTCCATGATGGAAGATTATCACATTGCCTTTTTCTTGTATCGTGTGATGGATTAGACCCGCGTGAAGTTGACTTCAGATCACTTCTGTACATTGTGTATCATGTGATGAAATAATCTTAATGCCAGTTTCAGATCAGATTCCAATTTCAACAAGAGTCTTTCAGCTCTGCACGAACACTCATTATACTTTGATGTTTACCATTTATTATGCCTTTTTATCCATTGAAGATTATAAACAAAGCTCTGTCATTTTTCATGCATTGTGCACAAAGATCATATCAGAAGAATGAACGAAACAATCTGTATTATTGATTGCTTTATGTTCGCAATTCTTTATTGTCCTCTGTATTGTAAATGAATTGAAATAGTAACTTAGTGTCCTTCATTGTACTCCATAATTTGCCTTGTGCTTCATACATTGATTATACAGATGCAATTCAGCTGAAATTAATTGATGAACGACACAGAATATTTTGGCCTGGGTCTCATCGCAGCTTGCGGTTATCTTAAAAACAAAACCCTACTAATGTTTGAGTTAATAGAAAACTCCTCTTTCTTCATTATTCCAGATTTGCTTTAGTTCACAATTGTGAAAGTGGGCACTGTGTCTGTAAAGGGCGCCCTGTGGGTCTAATGCAGACATAGTGACTGTAATGGGATGATATGGCTGTGATTAGAGCCCTATGTATGTTAAGGGGGGACACTGTGGCTGTAATGGAGGGGTGGGCACTGTGGCTGTAAAATCGGCGTGGGCACTGTGGCTGTAAAGGAGGGGTGGGCACTGTGGCTGTAAAAGAGGGGTGGGCACTGTGGCTGTAAAGGAGGGGGGGCACTGTGGCTGTAAAAGAGGGGTGGGCACTGTGGCTGTAAAGGAGGGGGGGCACTGTGGCTGTAAAGGAGGGGGGCACTGTGGATGTAAAGGAGGGGGGCTCTGTGGCTGTAAAGGAGGGGTGGGCACTGTGGCTGTAATGAAGGGGTGGGTACTGTGGCTGTAAAGGAGGGGGCACTGTGGCTGTAAAGGAGGGGGGCACTGTGGCTGTAAAGGAGGGGTGGGCACTGTGGCTTTAAAGGAGGGGTGGGCACTGTGGCTTTAAAGGAGTGGGGGCGCTGTGGCTGTAAAGGAGGGGGGCACTGTGGCTGTAAAGGAGGGGGCACTGTGGCTGTAAAGGAGAGGGGGCACTGTGGCTGTAAAGGAGAGGGGGCACTGTGTCTGTAAAGGAGAGGGGGCACTGTGGCTGTAAAGGAGAGGGGGCACTGTGGCTGTAAAGGAGGGGGGCACTGTGGCTGTAAATGAGAGGGGGTACTGTGGCTGTAAAGGAGGGGGGGTACTGTGGCTGTAAAGGAGGGGGGGCACTGTGGCAAGGCTGTGAGTACAGGGTTTATGTATGAAACATTCCCTCTAGTCAGGGGTGTACATAGTGGTAAGGGGCCCCAGAGTAAAGACTAAGCTGTGGAGGAGACATTTCTGGACAGGTTCTCATCACCTATAAAAAAAAAAAAAGGGATGCAGCCAACTTGGTCTGGCCCCGCTCTCTTCGGGGCCCCCATAGTTAGTCACATGCTATGCCTTTGTGGTGCATATGTTCTTGACTCGAGTGACATTTCTTAAAAGTTGTCAAGTATGTTCGCTATAACAAAATCCTTTACATTACACATGTGCTATAACATCATCCTGGATATTATTTATATCATATTATCTGCACATTTCGCTGATTATTTGATATTCTCAAACTTTATACTAAAAGCACTTGAAATTCATAACCAGCTATGGAAATCCCTAAAGCAATTGAAATGATCAGCAGCGTCTGTATTTTACAACTTGTCACGCTATATCATTTAGAACGTATTCCTAACAGAACGATGAACATTAACGCCAGCGCTCCGTAATGTGTTCATTATTGACTTACCAGCTCCATCATTCTCCTGCCCCATAACAGAGTGGAATCATTTACTCCCTCCTACATCTCGGTCCTACGTTAGGCTCAATAACAAAAGTTTATCTTTACAGAATTCCAATGTTAAAAAAGTTATGTACCCCTCCATTTCCCCCAATAAAGTAAAACATATCCGGTTTTATTTGAAAATGTTGGTATTTGAAATCACTTTACTATAAATGCAATAAAATTCTGGAACATTGAGAAATTTATTATGAATCTTTTTCTAGGTCAGCTTCAATCAATTCCATCAATTAAATGGGATGATTTATGAAGACAACCTCTTCTCTAAATACAGCCACCCCGGCAATCTGGCTCCTGGAATACCTTGTGGGGCCGGGGGGTTATTGATCAATCATACATTTCCTCTGCATGGAGATGTTCAAATTAATGGCCGACTATACGATTAATGGACAGCTGGGATCTGCCAGATTTGGTACGGTATACCGCTTTGCTCTTTACCGGGGCATCACACATTATATCAATTTTGCCTTGAGTGTCCCTTTAAGTATTTTTCCATCACTGAATGTTCTGTTATGTTACTTTGTCGGTATTAAGGGGAAATTCACAGAATCAACAATTATCAGCTATCCACAGGTTAGTTAGGTGATAAGTGTCTGTTTGCTGGAGGCCCCACCGATCGTGAAAACTAGGGTCCCGAACTCCCCGGTCCTCCTCACTGCTCGACCACAGAGAACCCATTGAGTTTTGCTTCGAGCCACATGATTTCTGCGTACACACAATTTCCTATACGAGGTTCAGGCCTGAGAAACCTTAATATTGCACATCACAAAAAAACGCTTGGATCTGCTGTATTATCTGGAAAATTACTACATTTTATTTTGTACCTAAATCAGGCTATTTTTTTTCATTTTATCTAATATCTTCAGCCTCATTGCTTGGGCTTCTCGGTATCATACAACCCATATGGTGAATTCACTTTGAATAACTGCAAATGAAATAAATCATGAGTGAGGCAGACATATGCTCCCTAGTTGAAGCTAAATGAGAGTGGCTCCAGGCACATAAGCATATGTCCATGATAGGTATACAGAAAATATCTGTGAGCACAACAAAATGCTATAAAGTCTCAATGAGGGAGTGATATAATAGCACATTTTAACCATTCATAACATTATCTCAAGCAGATAGAATTAACGTCATGTTCGATAGACGGGGAAAAGTGCGACGCTCGTAATGAGGTCTATAATATATTATGATCGATAGATTATTGTGCTCTCATTTAGTGACATGCTAGATATACTGTATGCCCTCCTGATTATAAACTCATCCCAGGTGTCCCACTGCTGGCACCTCCAGACAAACAGTATTCTGTAGCAACAAGTGTTTAATTTCCCTGCAGCTCCCCCACAGGGGAAATTAAGCATTACATAGTGCCCATTCATATCAATGTGTTATCTGTTTAATACCGGACAGGACAGGTCCTCCAAAGCGAGAGACGCTCTTTACAACCGTTCTCCACTCTGGCCAAGAGATGAGGATCCTGACTGGAGGACCCCCCCTCGATTACCTTCAAAATCCCTAATAGGGTGTATGAAAATAGCTTTTAGTGTCATTGAGCTGTAATGAGAAAGCAACAAAGTTGCCATCAACAAAGGACAGAGATACATTAAAGAAACTTCTCCAGGTCTCCTCTTCGGGCTTCAGAATAAAGTGGGCCGGGCATTTGCTGGTGAGCGATGTTACTAGGTTTTCCACCCGTTTCATTCCCCTACACTGCGGTAATATCAAATTACAGGTGTCAACAGGGACGTAACACAAATACAATGTCCTTGTATGTGCCGCAGCATATACGTTGTATGCCCGGGCTTGATGAGGCAGGGGGGCCGTGAGGATCCCCTTCCCCCTCTGAAACCAGTTGCACCCACTGCGACTTCAATCGTTACGTGCAACTGGGTTCAGAGTACCCACCGTCACCAGGGGTGCTGGTAAGATCCGAGTGCGATCCAGTACCTGACCATCTGTAGTGATGGTCGGGCACTGGGTCGGCCGCAGGCTGGTATCAGACTAAGAAAGCCCAAAACCAGTGGCCCTTCCCACCCTGATAATGCTAGCCTGCTGCTGCTATGTTGTATCTGGCTGGTTATAAAAAATGGGGGGAACCCCACAGTTTTTTCTAATTATTTATTTAAATTTTAAAAATGACATGCGGTCCCCCCCATTTTTAATAACCAGCCAGCTACAACATAGCAGCAGCAGCCTAGCATTACCAGGGTGGGTAGGGCCACTGTTTTTGGGTTCTCAGTCTTGTAATACCAGCCTGCGGCTGCCCCAGTCCCTATCACTAAAGATGGGCAGGTACTGGATTGTACCTGGCTCTTCCTGGTGGTGGTGGGTACCAGGGTAATAACGGGGGTTAATGCTATCCTCTGTGCCGGCTAACACTAAGCCACGTCTTAGTGATGGATGCTATCAATCAGCCAGCAGCCATTACTAAGGGCTAATGCACACAAATGTATATTTTTCCTCCTTGGTCCTTGGTCACACGTATTCGACCCGTATTCCACCAGTATTTACGGACCCGTGCCCATAAATACGGGTCCAGTGTCACCAGTATTTCACCCGTATTTACGGACCTGTTTTGTCGGCACTAATCGGCAACCCCTTCTCTCTATCAGTTCTAAATAGAGAGAAGGGGCAGCCGTTTCGGGCAGAGTTTCCGCAGCAATTGAAAGTAAAAGAAGTAAAATAAAAGAAGTTCATACGTCCCCTGGCCGTAGTCTTGGTGCCGCGTCCCTCTTTTGACATCCAGTCCGACCTCCCTGGATGACATGGCAGTCCATGTGACCGCTGCAGCCTGTGATTGGCTGCAGCGGTCACATGGGATGAAACGACATCCCGGGAGGCCGGACTGGAGGAAGAAGCAGGTAAGTTAACTTTTAATACTATTAACTCCAGCGGTAGTCACTGTCCCGGGTGCTGAAAGAGTTACTGCTGATCAGTTAACTCTTTCAGCACCCTGGACAGTGACTATCCCCTGACGTCGCCTAGCAACGCTCCAGTAATTACGGGTGCACACACGTAGTCACCCGTAATTACGGGAGCCCCATAGACTTTATGGGCCTGCCCGTGCCGTAATTACGGCCTGAAATAGGACATGTTCCTTATTTTTCTACGGCACGGGCACCTTCCCGTAAGCAAACGTGAAGGTACCCGTGGCCAATAGAAGTCTATGGGCCCGTAATTACGAGCGATTTTACGTTCGTGTGCATGAGGCCTAAGGCGGTAGTAATAAAGTTTAAAAAAAATGCAAAGACAGAAAAAATATTTTATTGAAATAAAAAAAACACACACAATTCTCATTATATCCATTTTATTGAAAATTAAAGAAGCCATCGAAGTAGTCTTCGAATCTGACGTAGTCCAACATCCGAACCTGTAAAAAAAACAAAAAACACACTAAAAAAAAATACCCTATTAGTAACACGTGTGGTAGGCTTAGCTACAGGGCCCCAGCAGAGAGTAATCTTGTACAGTATAAGATTACTGTCTGTTGGGGCCCTGTGCTTAGATACAGGGCACATCAGACGGGATCACACATGGGCCATGTATCTATGCCTACCATGTGATAGGCTTAGATACAAGGCCTAGCACACAGGATCACACCACGTGTGATCCTGTCTACTGGGCCCTGTATCTAAGCCTACCACATAATAAGCTTAGATACACGACCCATGTATGATACTGTCTGTTAGACCCTGTATCCAAGCATACCACAAGGTAGGATTAGATAAAAGGCCCCAGCAGGCAGTAACATTAAAATTCCAATTCACTTAGTATCCAGACGCAGTGGAGGTCCTGATGCCATTTAGTGCCGCGACGTTGTGCATGGCGCATAGCGTCGTGATGTCATGACCTCCACTGTGCTCGGGAACGAGAAGGGTAAGTATATTGTTATTACTATAGTAGCAGGGGCCAGTGTATTTTATTACATAGGCCCCCAGTTACTATAGTAGATTTTTATAGATGTGGTGCAGGGAGCCCTGACTTCGGGGCCAGGTCGCAATTGCAACCCCCTATAGCTATGCCATTACGTGGCAGTCTCTTGGGAATCCTGGGCACCAGGCCAAAGATCCAGGGCTTGGGCCCTGAAAGGCTGGTGCTAGCGGCACCACTGCTGCTACCACGGCCCATCCACTCCCGCTACCACAGCCCATCCGCTAACACGGCCCATCCGCTACCTTGGCCCAAATGAGGAAAAGATGTCAGGGCTGTATATAGGTATATACAGCTGAGTATAGCTATTCAGCCCTGACATCATATGTAAAGGATCTGTCGACCAGTCAGTCGCTTTAAGATACCATCTAAAATAAAAGGCATTTTATGTGACTTACCACATATGATAAAACCTAACCATCAAACATTTAGTAACCCACGTGGGACCGACACCACCGCACTGTTCAAATCCAATAAAGCGCTGAAGTCTTCGCAGTACAGTATGACCGCGATAATCTAGTTACAACCTTCAAGATGAAATTTGCTTTCTTAAGTATCTGATCTGAACAACCTACACAGAAAAAAATACTAGCCAGTAATAGAAGTGATTTCTCTGGGGTAAATGCTCATTAGGTTTAATTTCCTATAGCTTAGCGGATAAGAGTCATTATGTAGGAAGATTAATTTTGCTGTGATCTGATGTAGGTGGCGGTGTCTGCAAAACAGATCGATCACTCAGGAACGTATCGACTTGGAGTGAACCCTTGTTGAACAAGGGTCTCGCTGCAATATAGAGATATATGGTAGCAACTTGCTTCTAATTTGTTATATTACTTAAAGATACCGGAGTGAGCCGATGACCCTAAATTGCCGCCTTTATGTGTTTCCATTCCAGGAATATATTAGTGGAGTTTATGCCGCCATTAATTCTCCTTATGGCTCAGCGCACCATATTGATTTAGATGCATCTGTCATTTTTAAGCAGCGTACCCTGAATACTGACTTAACCAACCCCCTCCCCCCCCACCCGCACCAGATGTGATACTGTATTAGAGACCATATTAGGATTTTTCAGATGATGGATGAGCGACTGAAATGGTGAATTATTTACATGTTGTCCTGTATTTTAGTCAGGCCTTCGCTGACTAATGCCTGGGGGAGGGGAGACGTCAAAGTATTACCAGTGTCAAACAGAATGGCATAGGAGGGATAAGTACCTAGAGCACTGAAAAATGGTCTTCAGCGAGCACATCTCTCATATAATCAGGATTATTGATAGATCGCTATTATCTATCATTATTCAAACACCATTCAGATTTTTACTTACTGCACTGACTGACATTTAGTTTGCAGCCATTTATCTGAGCTGAATGCAGATTACGGCTGAAATATGAATTGAAACAACAATCTAAATAACCATAATAGTCATTATATTTATATAGCACAAACACTAATTACAGGGAAATTCCTTTAATCTGGTATTATCTAGAAATTCTGATAATATGGCAATTGTTTCTAGAATGACATCATAATCTTGAATTCTACGAGGCCAGACCCAGAAGAGCAAAGAGAATCAACTTCAGACTAATCTAATGAATAAAAAAAATAAAATAAAATATATATATATTAGAATTACATTTTCTTTTAGGCCCATAACCCATCAGGTCCAAATAATGACGGACTAAAGGGGTTTTCCGGGAGTAGACGTTGATGGTCTCCCATTGTCTGACCAGTCAGGGTCCAACCCTTTAGGACTTCCACAAATAAGCAGAACTGCTGTCCATTAGTTCTGCTGATGGTTGAGGTTCCTGGGGGTTCGGACCCCACTGATCACATAATGGAAGGCCGGCAATGTAAACACCTGGGAAAACCCTTTTAAAAAGGTATTTTAATATAATTTCAGGATCAAAGGGGTTAATTGCCAACTTCACTGACGTCACAGCTGCAGCCGGTGATTGGCTGCCGTGATCATATGTTTATACGATACATCATAGCTGGTGGGGCAAATATTGCGTAACCGGGAGAGCTCCACGGCTTACAACCTCTTCAGACATTATAGCCCTGGCACTTTTTTCTTTTAGGGTGACATCCCTCAGTGGCAGGAGATTTTACGCAGTCCTGCAGCTGGTGTCATTAGTAATTGTGCTTTAGGGGCACGTTCTAGGAAATGCAAAATAGCGATTGCCAACCAGATTACTATCAGGAAAGACAGCTTCAGGGTTTTAGAGATCACATACTGGTCATCGCTCATCTAAACCGACATGTAAAATATTCACTTGTATGTTTTCAGCAGCCACAGATCATTCAAAGGACAGACCACTGGTAGAGATTTCCAGAAAAACTTGAAAGTCGGGGTATTGCTGTGGAATTTAAGAAGACATCTGCCATTTTTCATCTTCGATTGGGCAGGTGCCTGGCGGGCAGAACAGGGGCTTTAAAAAAATTGATGGCCATTTCCTTTTTGTACACAATTTGCTCTGAACATCAGTTTAGTTATAGAATAGATACATTTTTACTAGGTATGCAAGTACACAGGATACACAAGGATATACATCTATAACCTATGGAAATTTTTTCAAAAAGATTCAAAAATGGTGCAAGTGACTAGTACATATAGTAGCGCATGCCACCTAAGGAAGTTTTCAGGACTCTCTTACGCTAGAGATGCCCTTTTATGTAATGACAGGAGTTTTTGAATAATTAAAGGGGTTATAGAAAATTAAGCGTGGCAGAGCGATGGTGCCCTGTGCAGAGGCACCCAAAGAGTCCTTGTGGCTCCATACTACAGAGCTGTAGGCACTTCATGTGGCTTTGTATGGGGAACCACTGATCTACCTATCGAGCATCCTACGGAGAGCATTTTTGTGTCTGATTTTTACAAAATTTGGCAAGAAAAATACAAAACAAAAAATAACCACACCCCTCCCTAGGCAGTCGAAGGAATACAAAAAGAAAAATTGGGCACCATAAACCTCTATGGGTTCTGTATTACCGCTGGTTGTAGGGTCATAATACAGTCATGTGCATGATCCCTATAAAAAAGTCTGCCTTCTTTCAAAACAGCGCCACTCTTAACCATAGGCTGTCTGTGGCATTGCAGTATTCAAATAAATAGGGCTAAGCTGCAATACCACACACAGCCCATAGACAACAGTGGCGCTGTTTCTAACGCATCCATGCTTTTCTATTCTTTTCGAAACTTTTTATAATTAAATTGCAAAGTCCATAAAAATTTACTTCGAAGTTGAATAATGCGCAAACGCACAGAAGGTCATGGAGTTAGTTACAACCCGACTATATTAACGGATTAATACATTTACTTCCTTCCAAGTGCCAACACAGAACCTTTAAAAAAAGTACGACGACAACAACGAGAAAATATGAAAACTTTAGAGGTAATTCGATAAACCTGGCGGGGTTTGTGTTTCCAGACCATCAACTTTAATGAAACAATTAGCAGCTTTTCATGTAATAGTGGAAGGAAGGTTCAACGAGAATTATGCTGAAAAGCTCATTTTTGTGCGTCAGAGAACAATTAATGGAACATATTCCGGTGGACGGGTGCGAGGTGCTGAGTAACTGGCAGTAAAAGACTAAATAAAACTCAAGCGCCAGAGAGGGGGGAATATTAAGTAGTCATGGTTGGGCTCTGCTATGCCATTGATTATATCTTCTAGCTGTAGGGATAACGTGAACAAAGTTTTGTCCAAGTAATGTCTTTCAATAATTCATATTTTAAAAATGTGTTCTGTTCATAGTTAATTGGAATATTTTCACGTATTAATCTGTCCCATTTAAACTGATAACCTTCAAGGGCAACATGCTCTTCAAAAATAAAAAATATCCATTGTGAATCTATCTATCGATCGATATATTTTTACATTTATCTGGTGTCTATGTATATATTGTGCTTTAATAATTTATATTTTTACATTGTGTTGTTTTCATAGTTAATTGGAATCTTTTCAGGTATTTATCTTTTAGTCCCATTTAAACTGATGACCCTAAAGGGCAACAAGCCCTTAAAAAATATCTGTCTATTATATCTGCTTATTATCTACCTTACATTTATCTAGTATCTATTTTACATCTAGTATATATTTTACAGCACACAAGATGATGGCGACAGCACACTGCAAACACTAATGCCACCTAAGCCGCTAAATATAAATATTCATTACTGCTAAATCTACTTACAATAGGGAGGTTCTTAGCACACATTTTGATCAAATTCTGTGAGCCCACCTGCCACGACAAGGCGCACTCTATGAGATGGGAACCTACGCTGGACATAGACCCAGAACTGGGACTAAGCCTACATATATTTGGGGATGGTAGGAACCAGCATTAAACTAATTAAAATTCCCCAGAGCAGAAAGTAGATTCAGCAGTAATGCATATTTATTTATATTTAGCAGTTTAGGTTACATGAGTGTTCACAGTGTGCTGTCACCATTTTCTTGTGTGCTGTATATTTGCACAGTTCTTGCAAACACAAAAGTTTGAACAGCACATTCCAACAAAATGACACAAAACGTGTATACAGGAGCAAGAACGCCTGTGACTGCAAATATACAGCACATAAGAAAATGGTGACAGCACAGTGCGAACACTAATGCCACCTAAGCCACTAAATATAAATAAATATGCATTACTGCTAAATCTACTTACAATAGGGAGGTTCTTAGCGCACATTTTGATCAAATTGTGTGAGCCCACCTGCCACGACAAGGCAACCTATTTTACATCTGTCTATCTATTTTACATTTATTTAGTATCTATCTAAATATTGTGCTTTAATATTTAATATTTTTACATTGTGTTGTGTTCATAGTTAATTGTAATCTTTTCATATATTTATCTAAATAGTCCCACTTACACTGATCTTTAAGGGAAACAGGTCCTTAAAAAAATCTATGACGGTCTATTTTATTTTTTTCAGTTGTCTATCTTTAGATTTCTTTATTTGATATGATGGCATATAATTAGTATTCTTGTACATTAATGTACTCATGCTTGTCAGTTCTTCCTAACTTTACTGTTCTACATATATAGAGCCTATACAGCGCCGTAGCATGCAACAGGGGGGGGGGGGGGGCAGTGGCGGCTGGTAACAAAAAATTACATTGGGGCCCTAGTGCTTCAGGTTCTGCTCTGCTGGCATGGGGCTTCGTGTTCCCTTGTCAGGGTTGTTCTTGCGGATGCGATCTCTTGCTGGCATATTGTATGTTGAAAACCCATGTGTAGCTGCCAAGGGTGGCACAGCAAACACATTTTACCCTCAGGGCTATTAGCGAAAAACATATGTACAATCTTTGCAAATGTTTTCTACACAACTTCCCTATAGAACTTCAATATCGTAGCCATGTTTGTACATAGACTTGGCATTCTGCTAATTGCAATATGTTGTTTTACCAAAATAAATACGGGCATAAATGTTTATTATCTATAACGAGTAATGTGCTCTGCTTTTGCATATTTAGACCCTGTTCACACAGATTTTTTTTTGCCACTGACTGATGCGGAATCAGCGCCAAAAATCGGCCGAAAATTTTATGTTAATTGAAGGCAGAGACGTTTTCTTTCCCAGGCGGTTTTTAGCCGCTCGCGGGGAATAAAAGTGGCATGTCCTTTCATGCTGCAGTTTCCGCCTCTGATCTTTCATTGAAATCAATAGGAGGCAGAAAACACCTGCGGCGCTCGTTTCCGAGTGTTTTTCGCAGTGTTTTTTGCCCACGGTCCTTGCATTAGCTTCAATAGCCGCGGTAGTAACAAGCGCTCGTCCCCATACATAGCTCCTTATGAAATTAGCAAATAATCGCCGATCAACGAGCGGTCTCATCGATCGGCTCTCATTTTTTCGGCCAATATTAGCCGGTGTAAAAGAACCCTTAGGCCCCATGCACACGACCGTATTTTCATCCGTAATTACGGACGCATTCATTTCTATGGGCTACGTACACCTTTCCATATTTTTACAGATGGGTGTCCGTGCCGTACAAATGATAGAACAGGTCCTTTTTTTGTCCGTAATTACAGCACGGACTCCCATTGAAGTCTATGGGTGCATTACGGACCGTATTTACGGACACGGTTCCGTATAGGCGGATGATTTACAGAAGACTATAAATGACCGCGTATCCGTATTTACGGATGGATGAAAACTAAGTTTGTGCGCATGGGGCCTTAGTGATGACAATTTATAATGTAGATGTATTAACCAAGTCCCGTATGCCAAAAGAAAGGATCTCGGCTCATTACACAAGTGATCGCCAAACTTTTTGTCATCATCTCCCACAGAGTTAATTCCAATAACACAAGACACAAGGAAAGCGTCTTGTTGGGACAAGTGACACGAGTTCTCTCCATGATAAAGTAATGACTTGGAAGAAACAATCGGTTTTATTTGTGCATTGTGTGTTTAATTAACTTGTCTCTATTAACAATTCTGTGTACACGTCTCTCCTGCTCATTGCAATCCTAATATCTTCCTATTGGGTTTATGTCAGGAGGAAAATTGGATTCCAGTAATGACAGAATTAATTTACCCTCAACTCTCTCTTCAGATTTCTTATTTGAAGAGTGGATTGGGTAATACTTATAATAAAGCCGCAGAACTCGGTTCCGGCTCAGTGCGCAGCTCCGGTGCTTAGTGATGGGACCCACATGGGGGAAAAAAGTTCCATTAGTTTTATCTTTGTTCCTTTAAAAGTCATTGGACTCAGTGAGAGGGTCAAATGAAATGTTACTCCTGTAAATTTCATTGGGTTTTGTTGCATTTAGCGAAGAAATTCAGTAGATGGAGAAATTGGCTTCTCCTTGTTTTATTAAAGGGAACCCGTCACATAGAACAGTCCGATCTGCAGGCTGCATGTTATAGAGAGGAGGAGATGAGAAGATTAATACATCGTTTTGTGGGGAAAGATTCAGTATAGCTATTTTATTCATTTGAGGCTTCGTTCACATCTGCGTCCGGCCCCGTTCATGGGTTCCATTGCACCTTCCTATCAGGGGTACCCATGAACGGAATCCAAACCGAAACCATAGGTGTCTGTTTGCATCACCATTGATTTCAATGGTGACGGATCCGGCGCAAACTGTTTCCTTTTGTTACCGTTGTGTAAGGGTTCCGTCGTTTTGACAAAATCAATACCGTAGTCGCTATTCATTCAGTCAAAATGACGGAACCTTGACAAACGGAAACCATTTGCACCGGATCAGTCACCATTGAAATCAATGGTGATGCAGATGGAATCCTATGGTTTCCGTTTATGGGTTCCACTGACGGAAAGGTCCGATGGAACCCATGAACGGAGTCCCGACGCAGATGTGAACGAAGCCTATATCATGCTTATTCTGGGTTTAGGTGTCCTGTGGGCAGTCCTACATAGTGATTGACAGCCTTCCATGTATGAGATAGCTGTCAATCACTGACTAGGACTGCCCCCTGGACTCCTAAAGGCCTGGATATTGCCAGGGAGGAGTGCGAGTGGAAAAGAGGGGTAGGAAGGGTAAATGAGAGGGACGTTTCATTCCATGTGACCGCTGCGGCAATGGGCTAGGCCGGACTGCACTAAGAACAGATGGACGTGTCGCCATGACAACGGCCGGGAGTAAGTATTGGGATTGGGAAAATCTGCACCACAATTTGGTTCCGTTTTTCAGTTATTTCTTATTTGAAATGAAGAAAATAAGTTTATACTTACCCCCGGCCGTAGTCCTAGCGTTGCGATCCTCTATTCTGAGCGCAGCCTGGCCTCCTGGGATGACATTTCCTCCCATGTGACTGCTGCAGCCAATCAAAGGCTGCAGCGGTCACATGGACTATAGTGTCATCCCAGGAGGTTGGGCTATGCTAAGAAGAGAGGGACGCATCGCCATGAATACGGCCAGTGTAAGGGTAGGAATACACTAGGCGTAAACCCTGCAGATTTTCTGCAACGGATTTCATTACGGAAAATCCGCAGCGTAAGGCCCTAAGCACACGACTTTATTTTCATCCATCCGTAAATACTGATCCGTAGTCATCCGCAAATTATCCACAAATACGGTCCGTAGTGCATTCGTATATACGGATCCGCAAAAAGGAAGAAAACCACAAATTATGTGCAACAGCTGCAAACCTGGCGTCGTCTGGCAACAGTTCCGAAATTTACGCACGGCTACAGGAGCACATCCGTAGTCGTCTGTATTTACGGGAGCGCCCATAGACTTCTATGCGCAGTCTGTGCCGTAATTACGGACAAGAATAGGACGTGTTCTATATTTAAAGGATCATTTCTACGGAACGAACACCCATCCGTAAATATACGGAAAGGTGTCCATGGCCCACAGAAAGGAATGGGTCCATAAATACGGATGAAAAAGACGGGGCCTAATACAGTAGCAGCAGTGCGGGTGAGATTTCAACAACTCTCTTCCCCACACAGTGGAAAAATCCGCCCCAAAAAAACACGCATAAATTGATGTGCGGTGCGGTTTCTTCAGCTGCAGCATGTCAATTAATGTTGCGGAATCGCTGCTCTTGTCGCAGGTTTTCTCCACTGAATTCAACGGGGTGCTTAAACCCGCAACAAAGTGGTGTGTGTTGACACATTTACATTGGAAAAGCAGCGTTTTGCGACGCAAAAAAACAACAACAATGGAACAAAAAAAAAAGTTACTTACCCAGAGTTCCCTGCTTCTTCTCCAGTCCTGCTCATTGGATGACGTTTCATCCCGTGACTGCTGCAGCCAATCACAGGCGGAAGCGGTCACATGGCCTGCAACAACATCCCAGGAGGCTGGTGAGGGGGTGAGTATGAACACTTTTTTTTTTTCAGATGCTGTGGTGCATTTTTTTGGATGGCATTCCCTACGGTGTTCAGGGCCGATACGCTGTGCAGCTTGATGCAGCATATCCGCCTTGAACGCGCTGTGTGTGTCCCTACCCGAAGTCTAACATTTTGTTACTACTGTAGGAGCTCCGCAACGGATATGCCATCCGAAAAACTGCACCACAATTTGGTGCAGTATTTTGGATGGAATTCCCTGCGGCTTCCAGGATGGATACCTGCCTAGTCTGCTCGTACCCTTACACAGCGCACCTTCCTGCATTCGGACACGTTCATGATTCATGTGACTGCCAGTCAGATTAAAGATTTATGTCTTCTACTACAATTTTTAAAAATTAAAGCAGTAACTTGACTGCTCGCCCTAGACACATCCATCCTTTTTATTAGCCCTTGCTTTCATATATCAGGCCGTTCAGGGCATCGGTATTTGCAGACACCAGAGCCGGGCATACAATTAGCCCTGGCATTTTAAGGGTATGCGCACACGATAACGTCAATTACGGCTGAAATTACGGAGCTGTTTTCAGGAGAAAACAGCTCCTGCATTTCAGACGTAATTGCATGTACTCGCGTTTTGCAAGGCGTCAATTACAGACCTAATTTGGAGCGGTTCTTCATTGGATTCAATGAAAAACGGCTCCAATTACGTCCCAAGAAGTGTCCTGCACCTCTTTGATGAGGCTGTTATTTTACACGCTGTCTATTGACAGCGACGCGTAAAATTACATGTCGTCGGCACAGTACATCGGCAAACCCATTGAAATGAATGGGCAGATGTTTGCCGACGTATTCGAGGCTTGTTTTCAGACGTATTTCAAGGCGTAAAACGCCTCCAGGACGTCTGAAAATAGGTCGTGTGAACCCAGCCTAAATCACACAGGCCCGCCTGCAGTTCACGCAATATTCACAACCCTCATACAGGAACGTTGACCGAAAACCTGGTATAAAATATTTGAGAAGTACAGAAAGAGGGACAGCAGAGATGGGAAACTGATGAAGAGCAGTCAATGGTGACGATAACCGGAAATGGACTCCGCCCAATAGTTATATTTTTAGTAATAAATAAAATATGACAGAAATATTAAGAATAAATGTGTGCAATAAATATATAATACATCATACACCGCAGGATAAACAGTATAACGTGTGTGCCTAATTTACTTGCGAAATTTATTTGGGGGGGAATGGAGTATAGGGGCGTGTTCAGACGTGGCAGAAACTTTTCGCTGCAGATGCGTTGCGTAATTGTCGTGAATTTGCATATTTGACAGTTAATTCAGATGTGGCGGATATTACAGAGGACTTGCCGCAGATTTCAGCCTTTGCATTGCAAATATGGATATCCGCGGTGAAAATCCGCTGCTTCTCCGCAACAGACTGTGCATGCTACGGAGTGAAAATTCTGCACCGCAGCCTAAATTCTGCAGGGTTATTTATTGCAATGTCTAAACTAAGTAGCTATAGAAACTAAAAAGGAAAAAAAGGCTGCTGCGGATTCCCACTGCAGACTGTCCGCAGTGGAATTCCGCCATGGTTGAATGGGATATTTGTTTATTTCATGGGTGAAATTAATATTTTAGTAATCCTTACAGCTCAAGATTTATCATATACTTTATAATGCTGCTATATACTGTATACACCAACCAAGCAGTCATATATAGTGTAGACAAGAATATGGCATCATATATACTGTAAGCATGAATAGTGTCGTCATGTATACTGTCCTCATGAACGTCACCATATACTACACATAATCCATCATATACAGTGTACACTAACAACGCCGTCATGTATACTGCCCTCATGAACATCTCTATATACTATACACAATCCATCTGTATACTGTCCTCATGAGTGTCTACATAATCCATCATATATAGTGCACATTAACAACGCCGTCATGTATACTGTAAGAGGTGAAACTTACTGATACAAGAACACACACGCACACACAGAGGGAGATTGCACAGGTGCAAATGACTGATGAACAGCCACTACCACACCTATCATCCATGCAGGGATTGGCTGCTTAGTATTATCATTGCACACAGATAAGGCTTCTATAAAAGTGTGCCAGTCACACGGTTACATGTAGTGCACCATGCCGGTTTACAGCCTCCAAGTGTACCACACAAAGTACTGACACACTATTCTTCTCCAACGTTACAAGGCCTGGCTGTATCCTGTAAAAATATTCATGCTAAACATTAGGCATTGTTGATATTTTGGCGAAATCTGTAGGCTCGGAACCCGTTTCAAGAGTCCTCGTCGTATCACGAGTCCCTACACTCATATTACAAACAAATCACTAAGAAAAGCCGTACTTACTGACATGGGCAGGTTATACACCAGTTCCCAGCAGGATGCAGACAAGCCACAGGTGCAGAATACAGATGAACATCCACTACCACACCTACCAGGGGGTGAATGCCTAGTATTATCATTGCACACTGATAAGGCTTCTATAAGTGTATGTTCACACCTAGTATCAGTGGTGAATATAGCATTGGTACAACCTGTGCAACTGCACAGGGGCCCAGTAGGTAAGGGGGCCCACTGTTGTCTTAGGCCCTGTTCACACAGAGTTTTTTTACGCGTATTTTGACGTGGAAACCGCGTTGGAAATTTTTGGGCGTTTACGTCTCTGACCTCCCATTGACATCAATGGGAGGCAGAGAAAGCGTTTTTCATAGCGTTTTTTGCCCGCGGGCGAAAAACGCAGTGAAAATGCGGCAAACGGCGTGCAAGCTGATCAAAATCTGACTCAAAATTCCGGACGGAATTTTGAGGCAGAATTTTCTGCCTGCAAAAGACTCTGTGTGAACAGGGCCTTAAATTAGCCTTCTCTTGACTAATACGTCATGTAAATGCCTGAGCTAATGAATTTTATAGCGCAATATTACTAAAGTATTGTTAGGGTAAGGCCACACGGAGCGGCCCCTACACCGTCGCGACACGACCAACAAGCGCACCGGCACCATGTTCGGCGCAGCTGTCAAATACCTTGTTATTGGCCGCACGTTATTGCGGGTAAAACGTCCCTTTACTGCAAAATCCTGCGGCCATAAAAGGTTTAGAAATTAATGGCTGCATGATTTTTCATGTAAAGGGACGTTTTACCCGCAATAATGCGCGGCCATTAACATGGTGTTTGGCAGTCACGCCGAACATGGTGCCAGTGAGGTTGTTGGCCGCGTTGGACCGTGTCAGGGCCACTCCATGTGGGGCCAATATACTGTTCTTGTGTAGCGTGAATACTGTGGATTTTTCCGCAACGTATTTCTTTGTGAAAATCCACAGTGTAATACAGTAGTAGCAGAGTGGATGAGATTTGAACATCATTGATAGAGATGAGCGAACTTATGATAAGTTCGGTTCGGCTGGTTCGCCGAATTTCTTGAAAAAGTTCGATTCGGACCGAACCTGTAATTCAAGAAAGCCCATAAAAATCGTGTATGGAGCTCCCGTAATGACGGGTGGCTACATGTGTGCACCCGGCATTACGGCAGCGTTGCTAGGCGACGTCAGTAAATAGTCACTGTCCAGGGTGCTGAAAGAGTTAACTGATCGGCAGTAACTCTTTCAGCACCCTGGACAGTGAATTCCGATCACAATATAAAGCAACCTGTAAAAAAAAAAAAGACGTTCGTACTTACCGAGAACTTCCTGCTTCTTCCTCCAGTCCGGCCTCCCGGACGTTGCCTTGGTGACGCGTCCCTCTCGACATCCGGGCCGACATCCCTGGATGACGTTTCAGCCCATGTGACCGCTGCAGCCAATCACAGGCCAATCACATGCTGCAGCGGTCACATGGACTGCCGCGTCATCCAGGGATGTCGGGCTGGATGTCAAGAGAGGGACGCGTCACCAAGGCAACGGCCGGGTAAGTATGAATTTCTTTTACTTTTACCTCGGAAAGGGCTGCCCCTTCTCTCTATCCTGCACTGATAGAAAGAAGGGACAGCACTTTCCCTAGTTAAAGTAAAAGAATTTCATACTTACCCGGCCGTTGTCTTGGTGATGCGTCCCTCTTTCGGCATCCAGACCGACCTCCCTGGATGACGCGGCAGTCCATGTGACCGCTGCAGCCTGGGATTGGCCTGTGATTGGCTGCAGCCTATGATTGGCCTGTGATTGGCTGCAGCGGTCACTTGGACTGAATCGTTATCCCGGGAGGTCGGACTGGAGGTAGAAGCAGGGAGTTATCGGTAAGTAGGAACTTCTATTTTTTTTCACGTTGATGTATATTGTCATCGGAAGTCACTGTCCAGGGTGCTGAAACAGTTACTGCCGATCGCTTAACTCTTTCAGCACCCTGGACAGTGACTATCTCCTGACGTCGCGTACCGGAAAATCAGTGACTCATAAGCTGGGTTCGGTCAAAACGTGTTCGGCCGAACCCGCTGCGAACCAAACTTTTCACGATGTTCGGACCGAAACCGGGTTCGGTTGTCCCGGTTCGCTCATCTCTAATCATTGACATGCGGTTCGTTTTTTCAATCCACAGAATGTCAATTTATGCTGCAGAATCTATGGTTTCTGTTGTGGGTTTTCTTCATTAAATTCAATGGGGAGGTAAAACCCGCAACAAATCGCAAATGTTGAATTTTTTTATAGGCAGAAAAGCTGCGAAAACCCCCCCAATAAAAACTATACATTTCTGTGCAGGCCGGCCTCCCGGGATGACGTTTTATCCCATGTGACCGCTGCAGCCAATCAAAGGCTGCAGTGTCACAATACGGCCTGCAACGTCATCATAGGAGGCCGGACTACGCGCAGAGAAGACGGAGGGGGCAAGTATGAGCGGTTTCTTCCGTAGCAGAAATTTCGTTAGAAAAACCGCACCACCACGGGGTACAAATTTTCAGACGGAATGTACTGCGGGTTCCAGGTCGGGCACACTGCATTATTTTTACGCAGCTTATCCGCCCTGTGTGAACATACCCTCAGTGTGCCAGTCACATGGTTACGTGTAGTGCAGGTATACTGCACACATGAATAATGTCATCATATACAGTATACTGCACATACAGATAATGCTGCTAAATACTATACACATAAGTGATGCCGCAATATACTGTTTATATATGGCTTGGCACGGTCTGATTGCATGGGTGCTTTTGGACCCCTGGGTTGCTCCCTCTGCAGGAGTGGTGCTGCGGTGGCGGTAGCCGCCATGCCGTGCTGCAACCGATAGAATAGAGACCCACTTTATAGAGGTCGCCGGCAAGTGGCAAGTGGCTTATACAGTTTGATCAAAATGTTAACAAAGAACCTCATGTTCATGTTTATAAATTATGACTCGCGGCTCAGATCAACGTATATATTGTGGATGTGCGTTCCATGTCTATTTTCTCACAATGCTGATATATATATATATATAAAGTAAAACAAGGGGGAGGAGACCTCCAGCTCACCAGCTCGCCTCCTTACAGTCCTGCTTCGCCCGGATCTCCGCAACGGTCCACGGTAGGCAATAGTACAAAAGGAAGGATTAGATCCAGCGCTGCAATGGTGTGGTTTAAAAAGGAACGTATTCCCAATTTTATTGGTATCCAAAAAACTTGTTTAAAATTCGGTAACAGGCTTGGCATCAAGGCAGTATTTGGTAGGTGTAATGGGCCTACGCGTTTCGAGCACGGCAAGTGCTCTTAATCATGGCATTCATTCACTGAAGCCCGTTACCGAATTTTAAACAAGTTTTTTGGATACCAATAAAATTGGGAATACGTTCCTTCTTAAACCACACCATTGCAGCGCTGGATCTAATCCTTCCTTTTGTAATATATATATATATATATATATATATATATATATATATATATATATATATATATATATATATATATAATGCCACAATATATAGTACACATAAATAATGCTGCCATAAACTATACCCATACATAATAGCACCATATATACGTAAATAATCCTTTAACATTCTGTAAATATAATTAAAGCCACTGTATACTGTACACATAAATAATTCCTCGATTTACTGCATAAATAAATATTGACACCATATACTGTACATACAAATAATCATTATACAGAAATACCAAGATATCAAATGAACCTGCAGCCTGGCATCCACCAATTTCCCCTGGTCTTCCTCGTCCCCGTGTTATGAGACTTGTCTTGTTTTTTTTTTACTTTTTTCTTACACATTACTGTTTATTTTATTATGAGTGAAGTTCATTTGCATCTAATTTACAAGGTTAAACTTTCCCTATGCGCTAAATGCTTTTGTCAGGGATCATTACTATGTATATTGTCTGAAAAATATTATCCTCACACATATGTATATACATTTCAGTTCTTTGTGTAATATACTGATATATATAACAAGTTCTTTGTTCATGTCGGACACACCTATGGAAGACACCGCCCCCTGGAATGCAAAGAGGAGTGTGCAGAAGAATGTATAGCAAAAGTTACAGCAGAAGAGCCAATGGAATTCAAGCAAGTCACACATCTATAGGGAGGGGCATGTGTCTTCTCTGTGTGTGTTTCTTTGTTCTGAATAAAAGTTCAGTCCCTCCTGGCTGACATTGAAGCTGTACCTCAGACATTTGTGTGGTGTACTTCTCTCCAGGCATGCCTTCAGCTTTCAATTTACAGAGGTGGTTATTCGGTGTGAAATGCGGACCTGACACTTTCAGTAATATAGGTTTTACATTGTGACCACTCATATCTTTCTTTTTTCCATCTGTTTTATAATGTATTATTCTTTTCTTTCCTTTCTCATGTTACTTTACTTACCGTATGATAGACCAACTGTACTTTGCTTCATTATTCTTTATATTTTGTGAATTCTTTTAATAAATATAGTTTAAAAAAAGATCTCAAATCATATTTATATATAATACTAAAATATCACCATACCAAAGCCAAACAATAGTATGATTCCAAAATCATACTCAACCATCAACCATGTATACTCACTCACTCACTCACTCACTCACTCACTCACTCACTCACTCACTCACTCACTCACTCACTCACTCACTCACTCACTCACTCACTCACTCACTCACTCACACACTTAGGACATTGACTCATAATTAGGCAGTTGGGTTCCAGTTTGGTGTCCACCATTTGGATGGGAAAAATAACGCAGCACAAAGTGCTACGTTTCCCATTAAATCTGACAGAAAAATGCGATAGAGACCCTGACACAGATGTGAATGAAGCCTAAGTTCTCTTCAACTACTAGATGAGGAATATTGGTTTACTGCAGATAGTAAGGCTATGTTCACACGCTGGTTTTCAGTCATTTTTCGGGGCGCAAACGCCTTGAAAAACGCCTGAAACACGGAAGCTGAACGCACCCAAACATCTGCCCATTGATTTCAATGGGAAAACTGAGTTTTGTTCAGACGGGGCGTTTTTTACGGCATATCACTTCTTGAGACGTTTTTGGAGCCTTTTTTCATTGTATCAATAGAAAAATAGCTCCAAAAACGGCTCTAAAAAACGCATCAAAAAAATGTTTGATGCTTTAAAAAACGCTGAAAATTAGAGGTTGTTCTCCCTTGAAAACAGCTCCGTATTTTACAGCCGTTTTTACTTTAGCGTGTGAACATAGCCTAATAGAGAAAGAGTGGCACTGCTGAGTAGCGGCTGGATGCCAGTGGCTGCATATTGGATCAGAATACATCAGTCGGCCTAGAAGTGCCGTTCTATCTTTCTCTTATATAATGAGGTCTGTGAAATCTGTCAATGCAGACCAAGCAGTGAACTAAATCTGGCCATACACATTAGATAGCTGTTGGCCAACAGCTATTTCTCTCGACTCTACCATACACATGCACAGTCGGCTTGCTCGACAGTACATGCATTCTAAATGGGGAGACAGAAGTAGGCCCCTGCCAGACACCTTTTTGCGACGGCTTAGGGTATGTTCACATGTAGCATAAACACTGCAAATTTTCCGCAACGGATTTCACTGCGGAAAATCCTCAGCTTATTATAGTAGCAGTTTTTTGGCTGATTTTTTACGCAGCATGTGGATGAGATTTGTTCAAACTACAAATGTTGCGACTTTTGCGGTGGAAAGATTCGATTCTGCCACAAAAATCGCAACTCAGAAAAAATTAGAAAAATTTATAAAAAATCTAATACAGCCTGGGCATTGTCATAGCAATGCTTTTCTTCTGTTCTCCATCCAGGCTGGCCACCTAGGATGACGTTTCATTCCATGTGACTGCTGCAGCCAATCCCAGTCTGCAACGGATCACACAGGCTGCAGCATCATCCCAGGAGGCCGGCGTGGACAAGAACAGAAGAAAGCGTTGCTATGACAACGTAGAACGGGGTAACAATAAACTTTTTTTCTTTAACCACTGTCCGCAGTGGAGATTTCACCCAAAAAAACTGCTCCACCATTTTTGTGTGTTTTTTGGGCTGGAATTCCCTGCGGGTTCCAGGGCGGACACGTTGCATACTTTTTACACAGTGTATCCGCCATGTGTGAACATGTCCTTACATGGTATCTACTCCAAGAAAGAAGGGATAAAATTTTAAAATCCAACTACCCTAATCTTCTCTCCCTGACATTGGGGAGAGTCGGGAGGTCCCATACATATTAGATGGTTGGCAGAAACTGCCAAAATCTAATTTGTATGGCCTCCTTAACAAATGCAGGGCTGGTGGGCCGGCTCTTTCCTTCTGGGGAGAAGATACACGGATTCTTCTCTGCTGACTGATTGTTGCTCAATTATACAGAGGCCACCGACTTTTTTCCTCACCTCTTGCCATATGTCTGAGAGTCTGATCAGAGGCCGCGTTCCAATAAGCTTGATCAGAGACCGAGAGTGAATAGGCTTCAGACCATAACTATAATTAATAAGAACGGTGTGGGGGGGCAGCATACTAGCCCACCGTGCACCAGCCCATCTGACATTTGCCACAATTTCCAGATGACCAATCCGGCCCTGGCATTGATCTCACATTGATCTCAAATCCCAGAATCCAAAATTATTTCAGACCCTTGGATCTCAGCATTTAAAAATGTAAATGAAAACCCTTTCTATTTCTGCATTAAAAAGGGGTTTTCTCAGACTCAAGAGACCCAGTTACCAGTCCTTCCCTCATCACTAAACTTTCTCAAAGGGCTGTAACATTGGATGTTGGTTATTTTGTGCAATTTCCTTGTCTATATTGGTGACATGTCTTACGTTTTAATTGGTGGGGATCCGGGTCCTAAGACCCTCACTGATCGTAGAAACTAAGGGCAGAACCACTCAGATCGCTGTGCCCCTACGGCTGTGATCGACTTTGCTCTGCTTTGCTCGGGCACGCGAGTAGAGTGGTGTAAAGACTTATAGAAAGTATATGAGTCCGTGCACCGCTCCGTTTTTGTCTTTGAGAAGAGCAGAGCAAAGCCAATCACAGCCTAACAAGTGCCGTAAAACATTTATGGGGACGGTAAACCCCTTTGACTAGATTTTGTATCCAAAAGTGCAAAAAGAGAATCCAAATAAAGTAAATTACAGAAGTGTTCATGTTGAACTCGTCTTAGAACAGTCAGTGTTAGTCTGGCTCATATGAGTTTGTACAGTATTTTTTAAAGGCTTTTTTGTATCCGAGATTTCTTACTTTCCCCAAAATAGAATTCTTTTTATATCTCCGAGCAGCATAGACATAGAGAGAGGACGTTATTTTAACAATAATTTTGCTGTCCAGTCTCCTGTCTAGGGAGTGTTTAATTGATCTCAGAAATTTGGCAAGCCGGAGTAGGTTACTTCTAATTGAGTCATAAATGAGATAGAAAGTTTTGGATGAAATTTTTAAAAATTAAATATGGTCACTCAGAGACTCCAAAAAAAATGAATCACAACTTTCACTCTGCATTGTGCAGTAGATACAAAATATCACAAAATATGCCACTATTTATCGAGTTTTGAGGTCCCGAAGGATGATCAGATTTGTCTTGTAAGAACGATGTCATCCCTTACCATTTATTAAAAAAGTCTGAGATATCGAAGACATTTCAATTATATGATAGTCCAGCATCATGACTTTTCATAAACCACCGATTCTAGCAAAAATAGGTAGTTGAGTAACCCTTGTTTAGCGGTGGCTTCTCCTAGACCAGAGGTCCCCATCCGTTTGTAGCTCGTAAAGCCACTTTTAATTACAGCAGATGTTGTTAAGCCACGTTGAATATTTAAAGGGAAAAACCTATTAAAGATCTGACCAATTGATATAGCCTTTACCCTAGTGTTATCTACCAGTGATATGGTTTTGACTCTGGTACCATGTTCTAGTAATGCTATGATATCCCTGGTGCATAACATCTGCATCAGCTGGAGAGCCACATGCAAGAAGCCCAAGAGCCACATTTGTCTCCCGTGCCACTGGTTGGGGATCACTGCCATAAACAATGAGCTAATTATGGGTATTCTACAACTTGGACCCTAGTGATCATGCTCAGAGAAGGGGATAAGGACTAATGATTTCCCCCTTCAGCAGAAATAAAGCTTTACACAGAGCCCATTGAAGTCAAGTAGACCGAATCTGTCAGAGCGAGAGCCACTCGTACTATTGGAGGGTGAAATGCTATGTCAAAGACCGTTCTGTATGCACTTACGTACATATTCCTAGATTGTATGGAGTCTTCCTTTGTTTTTTTTAGCAGTTTTTGCTTAAGCCAGGGTCAGACTGGCCCACCAGAGTATCCGAGGATCCTCCGGTGGGCCCAGAATCTGAGACAATAATGAACACCTGAGTAAACAGGACCAAATGGTTTAGCAGAAGATAACATTTGGGAGCCAATCAGTTGCCACTAGGATCTATTTCTTATGGGGTGATTCACAAACAACCTGTTAGATCTTATTGATTATATGTCCCGTGTGTACAATGATAACCAGAAAGATTTCACAGTCCAACAATGACATCATAACCAATCAGTGTACAGGGTAGGAAACAAACTCCTCCCGTTACCAATTATGTCATTATAGATACAGTATTATCCAATACATAATCACGCCATAACATTAATAACACCCGATAGATAATGACAATATTTATCAAACAAACTTTATTAACCCTGTATGCGATTTGTTTTGAACGGCATAAAAAATTATCGCAAGCAACTGTTCAGCGCCTGCGTAGAAGAGGATTCCACCAGGGGCAGCCAAGAAAGCGGTCTCATGGGTAAATCTTCCTATAGTCGTGGGGGCCGTGGCTACTTTTACATAGTCTATACATGGGCAGCCCGGGGCGTTCTACTGAGCAGATGGGGTAAAGTATGAAGACCTTTATAGAGGTATGTGGCTTTTAGGGAATATTTGTATAAAATAGCCAACCCCTGGACAGTCATATGAAAGAGTATAAACTATATCTGGAAGGATGGAGAATCCCCAGGAAGTCGGTTCAAGATAAAATGATGGCATAAAATATTGCCATGATATCATCAGAGTTTCATCATTTCATATTTACAGATTATGTTCCCGGTTTTATAAAATTCGACTTTATTTTGTAGTTCTATATCAAACAAGAGCCGGACCTTCAGAATTTCTTGACCAACGGAACCGGTTTAAAGGAATTTAGTTCCCATTGCAAACTTTTCTTGTATACAATGTAGAGAGCATCAATAATACTGTACTTTCCTAGCTTGAAAAAAATATAAAAAATTACTCCGACCGTACGTCATGATCACAGACACCTCTGCTAAGATAGACTTTTTACATTATCTGAAATCAATGCTCCATTTTGCCAGAGTAAATTGTATTAAGGTTTATTACTAAGACATCAGTTTATGTTTGACCGTCCTCAGCTGAGGGACTATTAAAGTAAACTTTGAAAAGAGACAGAAATCTTATATTTGTGGTCCCTGCATTTCAATATATGGATTTGCCTTGTTGCTTGTAAATCAGGAATAATGTTCCTATTTCATCTTCTGCTTGGGATGAGTTATTAAAGCGCGAATAATCAACCTCCGTTAATGTTTTTATTTTCACGTGGCCTTTTAGTAGTTCACTAAAATGGATCATAGCAGAAAACTGGAGTTAGACACCACTTAGTGTTAAAGGGGTCTCCTACGAGCATCAGAAAAAAAAGAGGCAGCGGTGCGCGTTACCCACTTAAGTGAGTATGCCCATATGGTATACACCAAGGCGGCAGGACACCATATAAAAAACAAAATGGGGCAACATACCCAATGCATGTCTTTGGTGACCACCAAGACATACACCTCTACACCCTTAACCACTGTGCGTACCCTTATCTCGTTGATTGGCATTTGTTTGCTTCTTTCACAAGGAGCTATGAGGACGAGCAGTCGTCACTACGAACGCTCGTCCCCATACATTTCTATCATGTCGGCAGCACGTCTCTCTGTTTTACACACCAAAATGTGCTGCCGGCAACTAGTATATTTTTGGCTGCATAAACTACACCGCGTTACAAATTATTATGCAAATGTTATTTTTCGCTGATTTTTCTAAATAGTCGATGCAAATGACAGTCAGTATAATCTTCCAGCCATCAACCGTTGGAGTATAATGCAAATTTTATTGAACAAATCTCCTAATGATAACAGGTTTTTTTTTTAAAGTAAAAAACTCAAAATGCACTATTTCAAATTATTATGCACAACAGGGAGCAAAACATTTTAAAGGTTGTAAAGAGAACTAAAATGGTAATTTGTTGAATTTGCAGCATCAGGAGGTCATATTTACAGAAATCAAAAGCTCTTTCAATCAAAAAAAAACTTAACAGGCCAAGTTACATGTTAACATAGGACCCCTTCTCTGATATCACCTTCACAATTCTTGCATCCATTGAATTTGTGAGTATTTGGACAGTTTCTGCTTGAATATCTTTGCAGGATATCAGAATGGCTTCCCAGAGCTTCTGTTTTGATGTGAACTGCCTCCCACCCTCATAGATATTTTGCTTGAGGATGCTCCAAAGGTTCTCAATAGGGTTGAGGTCAGGGGAACATGGGGGCCACACCATGAGTTTCTCTCTTTTTATGCCCATAGCAGCCAATGACACAGAGGTATACTTTGCAGCATGAGATGGTGCATTGTCATGCATGAAGATAATTTTGCTACGGAAGGCACGGTTCTTCTTTTTGTACCACGGAAGAAAGTGGTCAGTCATAAACTCTACGTACTTTGCAGAGGTCATTTTCACACCGTCAGGGACCCTAAAGGGGCCTACTAGCTCTCTCCCCATGATTCCAGCCCAAAACATGACTCCGCCACCTCCTTGCTGACGTCGCAGCCTTGTTGGGACATGGTGGCCATTCACCAACCATCCACTACTCCATCCATCTGGACCATCCAGGGTTGCACGGCACTCATCAGTAATGTATTTCTGAGCCCACTGCAACAACTTCTGCTTGTGAGCATTGTTTAGGGGTGGCCGAATAATAGCTTTATGCACACTTGCAAACCTCTGGAGGATCCTACACCTTGAGGTTCCCGGGACTCCAGAGGCACCAGCGGCTTCAAATACCTGTTTGCTGCTTTGCAATGGCATTTTAGCAGCTGTTCTCCTAATCCTATTAATTTGTCTGGCAGAAACCTTACTCATTATGCCTTTATCTGAACGAACCCGTCTGTGCTCTGAATCAGCCACAAATCTTTTCACAGTACGATGATCACGCTTAAGTTTTCTTGAAATATCCAATGTTTTCATACCTTGTCCAAGGTATTGCACTATTTTACGCTTTTCGGCAGCAGAGAGATCCTTTTTCTTTCACATATTGCTTGAAACCTGTGGCCTGCTTAATAATGTGGAACGTCCTTCTTAAGTAGTTTTCCTTTGATTGGGCACATCTGGCAAACTAATTATCACAGGTGTCTGAGGTTGATTACAATGATCCAAAGAGCCCTAAGACACAATACCATCCATGAGTTTAATTGAAAAACTAATAATTAAATGTTTATGACACTTAAATCCAATGTGCATAATAATTTGGAACACGGTGTATACAAGTGTTTGCTCGTTCATCGGCTGATCGTTGCCCTATAGACACGGGGCAATGATCGGGAACAAGCGTTCTGTGAACACTTTTTTTGCCCGATCATTGGCCCACATAAAAGGGCCTTTAGTCTTTGTGTAAGTCTGAGAAAGGCAAATTCAATTGGGCAGATGAATGTGTCTGATAGGTTTTACCAGAGTGTGCCCTTCTGTTGAAATTGACCCAAAATAAATAAATAAATAAATAAATAAAATAAAAAATACTAAAAACAGGAGCAAGTTGATTATATTTTTTATTCTATTTGTAATATTTTGTTTCCATTATTTTGTGTTTTAGCCCATTATAGTCTTTCCTGGATTCCTGTTTATTATTTGGCTTTGAAAAATAGGTATTGTAGCTACAAATAATTGATGAGGTGTTATTTTCGGTGCCTATTTATTCTGACTGTAAAGACCGTTTCTCCTCTGCTCATTTCTGTAATCTGATGGAAGTCATTGTCAAGTGTCAATCAACCAGTCCATTTAGCAGAAGAGAAATGGGTACATTAAATACAAGCTGGTAATATTGATTTGTCATTGCGGGGAAGGATTTGTATTATAATTACAGAAAAGTAACGTTTGTCATCATAGTCTGAAATGTAATAAGTAAAGTAAGACGGACAGAACCTTCCAGGAGTTCTCCACATTTTAGAAAAATATTTTTATTGTAATTTGGGGAATTTGAAATTTAAAAATACATTCATTTCCTCGCAAGAACCCTATGGGTAAGAATGGATTTCTGATTGGCTGTTAAGATCGATCGTATAACAGCTCAATGTTCAGAGAACAGCTCAGTATGCATAAGATCGGTGGTGGTCTATCTCTCTCCTATCTATCTATCTATCTATCTATCTATCTATCTATCTATCTATCTATCTATCTATCTATCTATCTATCTATCTATCTATCTATCTATCTATCTATCTATCTATCTATCTATCTATCTATCTATCTATCTATCTATCTCTCTCCTATCTATCTATCTATCTATCTATCTATCTATCTATCTATCTATCTATCTATCTATCTATCTATCTATCTATCTATCTATCTATCTATCTATCTATCTATCTATCTATCCGTCCGTCCATCCATCCATCCATTTATCTATCTGTCTAGCTGAAAACAGTTTTGAAATCAGCAGAAGAAAAAAACCCCTTTCAAAAACAGATCTTCCCAGGTTATGATCCTGCCTGATAAGTATCCTGGCAAGGCAGCTGCACTATATAAATGTTCCATCCCCTGGGGGCTGCACATCAGGTACATGAAGGCCGTAGAGGGCCCTTGGGCCACCAGTTGGCCTTCACTGCGCTATACAAACACTATGTTAACAAGCCCTTCGGCCTGAGCACTGGCAGCAAAACAATTACTACTGAAAGTGAACGAAGTGTAAGGCCCCATGAACACGACCGTAAAAATCGTATTCACTCTATTGACCATGGATACCTACCCGTATATATTCACGGGAAGGTGTCCGGGCCGTTGAAGTGTATCGCAAAAGATAGGATATGTCCGTTCTTTTGCTTTTTACGGACTGTGCTCCCATAGTTTATATGGGAGCACGACACGCAAATGCAGGTGGCTGTCCGAGGCCGTCGGCTGTGATTACGGGCACGGCTATGTGCATGGGGCCTAAAGGCCCTATTACACCGGCAGACGGCTCGTTGATGGGCACTCGTTTGCTCCTCTCAAGGAGCTATGCATGGGGACGAGCGGTCCTTACTCCGATCACTCGTCCCCATATGTTATCATGTCGGCTGCGCGTCTCCCTGTTTACACTGGGAGATGTGCTGCCAACAACGATAATATTAAAAATTTTAAAACAATAAAAATTTGCCCGTTCATCTGCTGATCGCTGCCCTGTTTACACAGGGCAATTATCGACAACGAGTGTTCTATGAACGCTCCTTAACACATGATGTAACTCAAGAGGATTAGAAGATAAGTAATGGCAAGTATTTGTAAAGTTACTCAGCATTATATGCAGATTTACATTATAAGATGAAGTTCAGACGTGGAGCTACACTCCGTGGACTGTATAAATTACCATGTTCTCTAACGTCCTGTGCTATGTGGGGATCATATGTTTCCATGGGGTGCCATAGAACTGGCATGGCCATATTGCATCGCGGATAGAACCTTTAATTTGTATATCTTACGAGGCTTTTTCTGGGTTTAATTGGATTCCTTTTTGCCAGCTGTCTATTTGTTCTGTCATGGTATAGACACAGTTCATTCATAGACTGAGGCGTGTCCCCAAAGAGCCCCATTACTCATTATTAAGCACGTCTGATGATGCAATTAAATACAAATGTTACGCACATTTGACTATAATGCACAATCTTAAGATCTTAACAGATGTTGTAATTAGATTTAGGCCATCGGTGCAAATCTAAGACCTCATTATCATATTTTAAGACCAGCTGCTAAGCGCCCTTCTTTTCTTTTTCCGAAGTCAAATCCTGAAACAAATTGTATTACTTTTACTTGAAAGAAGCTTTCGTCAGCATAGCTATACTGTGGATGTATCACCATGACTTGCATGGACCATGTCTGGCTCATATTGTATATGGAGATGAGAAGATGAGAAGAACAGGCTGGCTCCATCTGGACGATATCATGGATTAATTAATATCAAGGTCCTGGAAAAAGCCTTTAAGCTTCTATCTATCTATCTATCTATCTATCTATCTATCTATCTATCTATCTATCTATCTATCTATCTATCTATCTATCTATCTATCTATCTATCTATCTATCTATCTATCTATCATCTATCTATCTATCTATCTATCTATCTATCTATCTATCTATCTATCTATCTATCTATCTATCTATCTATCTATCTATCTAATCTATCTATCTATCTATCTATCTATCCCATATCTATTAGTGTAAGTTCGGGTTCATACACGGATGTTGTTTTAGTCAGGCCTCACTCACACGACCAAGTCCCTATAGTCCTGCCCTATGGTGCCTTGATGGGTAATATGCTTGCAGGCAACATGCCAATAATGCCATCATTCTTCTCATGGATTCTGTCTGACTCCATTTCTAGTCAGGAAGGACTTTTTTCCCTTAAGATTAGGACAATAGTCACGAGGGGTAGTTTTTCCTTCTTCTGAATCAACAATGAAGGATCATAGGTTGAGCTACATTTTTATTTGTTACTGTGTTACTGTGTTTAAGTGCATTTTACACATATTTTTATGTGAAGAGATTTGGAATTGTAGCATGACCTAGTTTTTTTTTTGCAATTTTTTTCTATTGACTTTAATGGGAAAAATGCACTATGAAAAAGTAATACAGATACATGCATTTTACACACAGTACTAAACATACTGTGGCAGGTGGGCTCGCACTATTTGATTAAACTGAGCACCAAAAACCTCACATTTATAAACATAATAACTATAGCAGTAATGCAATTAAAATAATAGAGATGCATAATAAACAAAGTGCGTGTATATGCTGGTATATATATATATATATATATATATATATATATATATATATATATATATATCTTAGCGCCTGCGGTGTGCATCTGCATTCTCTTGTTACTGGTAATACATAAGTCACAGCAGGTTAGCACCTGCATATTAATTTCATGTTTCAGGTGGAGCTGACTAACTCTGTTTGTAGTTCTAAGCTGATGGCACATCTGAACAAATTCCGATTTCAAAATGATGTAAGCATGATGTGTCTTTGATTTGCTGTTTCCTTGGATGGCCACTGCATCTACGGTCCTCAACGATGCCCATTTTTTGGTGCTTCTTCAAAAGAGCTTGAACAGAACATCTTGAAACCCCAGTCTACTTTGAAACCTTTGCCTGGGAGAGACCTTGCTGATGCAGTATAACTACCTTGTGTTTAGCTGCTGTGCTCAGTCTTGCCATGGTAGACCTGTTACATGAAACTGTCTTCCACAACTTCACCTTTGTAGCAGAGTTTGGCTGTTCCTAACCCAGTTTTAAGCCTTCTACACAGCTGTTTCTGTTACAGTTAATGACTTTGTTTCAACCAACATATGAAAATGATGATCATTATAATCTGTTTAGTATAATTGGTTCATCATACACCTGACTTTAATCCTACAAAATCCATGACTTTGTGCAAGTGTACCTAGAAGAATTGATGCTGTTTTGAAGGCAAAGGGTAATCACACAATATATTGACTTGATTTAGATTTCTCTTCTGTTAATTGATAAAAAAACTTATAACACTTCTATTTTTGAAAGCATTCTTACTTTGCCGCATTTTTCCACAACTGCCTAAAACTTTTGCACAGTACTGTATGTCTAAGCTATGTCCCTAACCCTATGATTGAATGTCAATACAAATAAAAATTAATGCAATTCAAACACTGTTTATTCTTATCTTCCTTCTATTGCTTCTTAAGATAAATATGTATATGAAAAGAAAACTTTCTTGTGAAGCTTTTTTCAATATTCATTTTAAGTACACATTTGATGTTGGGCAAATTAGTTATGATCTTAGATATTTCCTGTTCCTTCAGGGTCCTCTTGTGTGACTTTCAGATATAATTGGCTCTTTGTGCCCTAACCTGCTACAGCTCTGACGAGACTCGATGCTATAAAAAAAATCCTTTGGACAGTCTGCTGTGTGATTCCCTAAGGAAACTGTCTCCATATTTTTTATATTCACACTTAATAAGGAGAAGATGGAATAAAATTCCATACAGATAAAGCAATTAGGGTAATTTTTCTATAATATAGTATAAAGCGCCCAATATTTTCTAAGAAGTGAAAATAGACCCTTACTGAAGGAGGGACTGAGTTAATTGGTTTGTGACCTTAACCAAGTCAAGGACGAAGGGTCATTTGGAGACAAGTTGATTGTGGGAGGTCTAGTTATTAGGAACCGGCTGGTTGGTAATCAGCTGTCTTCAATGGGAAATAACGCTATGTAGCCATTTGCCAAGTATTACATAGATCCCATTAAAGTCAATAGACGTTCTTTAATTTCAGTGGTCACTAATGGTTCTCTAGAGACAAGAACTTTAGCTAACAGAGGGAAGTCTTAATAATGGCACTCAATTAATAAGTTGACTAATTCCAAACTGGGCAGTCAAGCAACTTTACCTCAGCACAGGTTTTCCTCAGATTTGGGATCTTTTGGTTAAAAGGGTTCAACTAGTATGACCAGACAGAGATTTTGGTGGGATCTTCGCTTCCTCATTGACTTCTATGTGGAAGAAGTTGAGCTTCTAGAAAGGTGGAAGATCAGCCCAACTTGGATAAGTTTGGATTTGACACTTCAAGGTTATCTACCGAGGTTTCCCTCAGGTTTTAGTACCATTGGGTTAAATGGTGTCAACTAGTATAAGCCGTCCACAAGAAGCTTGGGTAAGATCTCTGCTTTCTCATTGACTTCTATTTGGGAAAAGTCAAGCTCCTAGAAAGGTGGAAGGTCAGCCCAACTTGGAGAAAATTGGATTTGACAGATTAAGGTTATTTACGGAGGTTTCCTTGAGGTTTGGGAGCCTTAGGTTAAATGATGTCAACTAGTATAAGCTGCCCGCAAGAAGCTTGGGTAGGATCTTTGCTTTCTCATTTCTATGTGGGAAAAGTTGAGCTCCTAGCAAGGTCAGCTCAACTTGTAGAAATTTCAATTGACACTTTGCCAAATTTAATTATGTTCCTAAATTCTGGTATGTTGATTTGCAAATACAACTTGTGTTTTGTGGAACCAGAAAATATGGAAAAAGTTCTGATTTTAAATGGCAAAATACGTTCTTTTACTCTATTTTGCTTGATCTCTGCTTGCTGTGAGTGGAAAAAAAGTTTTAATTCTTTTTTACACAAGGCTTAAAATCGCACAGATTTAGTGAAGCTTACATGGTTACTTTCAAAGTATTGGTGCAATAAGAATCATCCATGGAGGGTCCAAGTGAGGAAGGGGTTACAGCTTCTGACAGCAAGCGGAACATCTTTACAATGAGGAGAAATGTTAACAAATTATATTAGAAAGATTCATAACCACGCATGAGAGTTACACCATATTAGCTTGTTATGCTGTAGCAACCTTGGAGGGATAGCCCTTGCCATGCCTCATCGGGGGATATTCAGTTCTATGGGACTGAACTTATTCATTATATCTATTATAACAAAATGACCTATATGACTGCCCTTTCTCTTGTATGTCGCTCTACTCATGAATGTCCTATAATGTACCTATTATTCCTAGCCTTTTTATGTCTTATGTGCATCAAAGTGTGTTGTTTGCCTCGAGGTGTTTCTTGATGCCATTGACAAAAAAAAACAAAACTTAAATTGGAAAAATAGATATTCATAGTCTTTCAACTGGAAAAACCCTTTAACTGGAACAATAGAGATGACCATTAATAAGCAATGCTACATCCAATGGGTCTCTCAATAACCTCCTCGAATATCTGTTGGTTACAAAAATTTCTTATGGACAAAAATGACTTGTCATTTTCCATACTGAATGTAGAGATTTTGCTTTGACCTCGGTGAACTCACTATAAAAAATTGCCCATGGACTCATCTAGGAAAAATCCAGCCTACAGTAAAAATGTCTAGTAGTAATCTCCAGATATAGAACTTTCTACACTTGTGGGGAAACTCTCATCACAGCAAGTCCCTGGGAAATGATTTGTGAAATAAATGAGCTCAGAGGCCTGTGTGATGTTAAGCAGATTCTGCGGCAGTCATTCCTAAAATCTCTTGTTAAAATACTACACTTAGGGATGATGAGGATTAATTGTCAGTGCCAATATTCTCTGTCACTGCGCCTGGAAACAGTAAGTAACTGACAACCAGAAAAGGACTGTGGTTAATGAACACACTTTCTTGAGTTTGACTCTGATTCAAAGTTTTCTTAGCAGTCGCCCTTGGCTAAAATGCGTCTTAAGAAATTTTTGGGAATTAGATTATTACATTTCAGCCGTACATATTAATAATACAGAGAAGATTACAGTCATGGCTGATCTATTCTAGAGAACTGGCATAGATGTCAGGGTAGGGAGTTTTTCCCCTCTATTTTTCCCCTTGAATTACATATTTAAAGGGGTTGTCTGGTTTAGAAAATTCATTTTTAAATACCCTATTAGGGAATTCTGAGTTTATAGAAGTGTCCACCCTTCCGGACCTTCATCAATTAGTCAGAGTGGAGAGCGGCTACAAAGAGTGCCTCCTGCTCTGGAGGACCTATGAATTACACAGTATCCATTTCAATGCATACTGTGTAATGCTTAATTACCCCTGCTGTGGCGCTACAAGGAAATTGAATACTTGTTGCTGGGTTCCCTACAGATTACAGCTGATAACTGGGGGACCCATCACTTGGACACCCGCGATTTTCTACTAGTCGGGGACTCATTTACCAGAGGGATCCAAATGGGAGAGTTATAGGATTATGGAGAGGACTCAAGCACCTTAGTCAAATATAAACTTTAACATTGCCACTCCTCTGTGAGGATATTAACCGGGGTACTTATTGTCCAGGAATTGCCGCCACAAATGCCTGGACCACTAAGGGTAAAAGCCTGAAGCTAAAAGCAGCTATGGACTGTAGGATTATGAGTGTTGCACCCTATGTGCTGTTGTCTCCAAAACATAATGATGGCAACCCATGGCTTGTTTGGGTGGGGTTGTATCATTATAGTCAGGAAGGAGCCCCTATAATGATACTAACCAATGGCTGCCTAACTGGTTGAGCTGAGTGAGAATGGCTGGAGTGACTCCCAGGCTTCCTTACACCATTCCCTCTCTTAGCAACCTGGGTGGCAAATATCTATAGTTATGCAGTGAGCCACTGGTGGCCAGTATTGGACTAGGGTTCCTTGGGCCAGCCAGAGGGTCCACCCTTCATCTATACAAAATTTGCATACATTCACTTGTAATTACATCGTAATCTTTGTTGTCCTCAATGTACACATAGGACATATCTAATAGGTTATTGGTGAATCATCCCATAAGAAACAATCCCTAGTGGCAAGTGATTGGCTCCAAAGTCACCTCCAAATGGGGTTGTCTTCTACTGTGCCCGTGTTGCCCATTAATGTTTCAGAGCCTACCAAAGGATCTTTTGGTGTTATGATAGGCCAGTCTGACCCGGGAAAGGACATAGGTTTGTACTGGAGGATATACAGGATTTTTGTGGATGTACATCTAATATTTTGGACAACCTCCATGGGAGCTGTAATGTGGCCATTTTGGTTGTCACAAATTTACCCCAGGAACAGATAAATATAAGAGATTCTTTTTATACCAACTTGATAGAAGAGGAGGGCACAAGGATTTTTAATTTATCCATGATTTTTAGGGGATGCTCTTCAATGCTCTTCAATGGATTTCAATAGGGTATTAGATAAGAGGATGTATAGTGCTCTCTAAATGTAACATAGATCCATGTGTTAGTGTTAATGAGAGTTAAATAGAAAATTATTAATGATATATACCTTGAGTAATAACGTATTGTTCACTATACTCACAGTATATACAGTATCTAGGCCAAAGTATTTTTCATCTACTTCTCATTTCTTTATTTCTCAATAGACTCTATGGATAAAACTTGTCCTGACTTCCCCTCTCACATAAAATGCAGTTTTTTTTTTCATCTTTAAAGAGACTCTGTCACCACATTATAAGTGCCCTGTCTCCTACATAAGGAGATGGGCGCTGTAATGTAGGTGACAGTAATGCTTTTTATTTAAAAAAAACAATCTTTTTTCACAAAGTTAGGAGCGATTTTGGTTTATGCTAATGAGCTTTCTTAATGCCCAAGTGGGCGTACTTTTACTTTCGACCAAGTGGGCGTTGTACAGAGGAGTGCATGACGCTGACCAATCGGCATCATGCACTCCTCTCCATTCATTTACACTGCACTAGCGATATAGATATATCGCTATGTGCAGCTACATGCACAAGCCCTAACATTACTACAGTGTCCTGATAATGAATACACATGACCATCCAGCCTGGACGTCATGAATCCTGACACTTCTGACTCTTTTTTTTGTGACATTCCGGCAAGTGAAACCAAATCTCGTTTAGCTCCGTGATCTCGCGAGATTTGGTTTCACTTGCCAGAATCTCACAAAAAAAAAGAGTCAGAAGTGTCAGGATTCTGAGTACACATGACGTCCAGGCTGGATTTCATGTGTATTCATTATCAGGACACTGTAGTAATGTTAGGGCTTGTGTATGAGGCTGCACATAGCGATATATCTATATCGCTAGTGCAGTGTAAATGAATGGAGAGGAGTGCATGATGCCGATTGGTCAGCGTCATACACTCCTCTGTACAACGCCCACTTGGTCGAAAGTAAAAGTACGCCCACTTGGGCATTAAGAAAGCTCATTAGCATAAACCAAAATCGCTCCTAACTTTGTGAAAAAAGATTGTTTTTTTAAATAAAAAGCATTACTGTCACCAACATTACAGCGCCCATCTCCTTATATAGGAGACAGGACACTTATAATGTGGTGACAGAGTCTCTTTAAAGTAAGTTTTACACATTTTCGGTAAACATGATATACAGCATTCAGTTCATTGCATTCTTGGCACTGTGAAAAAAGAAAATAACCTGTTTTACCAAAATCACAAAATTTCATGTTCTATTCTCACTATTATTAAGGACGCGTACAATTAATCCTTCCTGTGGAAAACATACTAATGCCATGCCTCTACACTGACTATTTAATATAGATTTATGTATTTACAAAAGCATTTTTACATGATATTTTTTTATAATGTTAATTCTAGTACATTTTTAAAGGCAAGAAATTGGCAAAAAGTGTTAGGCTTCGTTCACATCTGCATTAGGGTCCCAATCCGTCGTAAATTTCCATCGGAACGGAGCCCTGACAGACACAAACGGAAACCATGGGTTTCCGTTTCCATCACCATTGGAAATGGTCGACTACGTTAAAAGCTGTTGATTCCGGCAAAACGACGGAACCCTTGCACAACTGAGACAAACGGAAACCATTGGAACCGGATCCGTCACCATTTAAATCAATGGTGATGGGAATGGAAACCTATGGTTTCCGTTTGTGTCTATCGGGACGTAACGTCGTAACGGAGCCCTAGCGCAGATGTGAACGAAGCCTTTCAAGTACATAGCGTTTTATTTTTGTTTAGTTCAATCATTTTATATGAATTTCTTTTTTGTATGCTTTGTTTAATTTTTAGAGGCAGTTTAAATGGAATTTATTCACCACTCTTCACAGCAGAAGAGTGATGCTTTACCATCAAGTCAACAGTCTAGAATTTTAGATTGGCAGTGACATCACCAGCACTCCCAAGATAAGCCCGCCCCGGAATTCTAAGGTTACTTTAACCTCAATGCCAAGATCACACATGCAGTTTTGGACTCTGAAACTGCACCAAAAACTGCATGTGTGATCCTGGCCTAATGGGCAGCATAGTTGCGCAGTGGTTAGCAATGTTAGCGCTGGGGTTCTAGGTTCAATTCCAACCGAAGTCCTTCTCTGCTTGGAGTTTGTATGTTCTCCACGTGTTTGCATGGCAATCCAAAAATATACAGATAGGGAAGTTCGATTGTAAGCCCCACTGGGCACAGTGAGCAAGCACAACCTCTAGACAGTGCTGTGCAATTTGTCGGCACTATATATGTAACATAAATAAAGAGGTTTACCATATTTTTTTAGATGACCTCTAACAATTGCCAGTATGAAGGGGTCATCTTCTCAAACCCTTTCTACCATAGCTTGAAACTAGTGTCACAGCAATTTTTAGGAAGCCCAACGTGTTGACATTTATATCAATGTAATTTCCAACAATCACAGTGTTAGAGATACTATGGAAAATTCCAAGATTGAAGATCTTTGCTGAGGATCACAGCCTCTTCATTGCGGGAATTGGTGGCAATTTCTACTCATTACCCAACTCCTTCCTCAAGCATAAGCCTGGAAACAAACCACATATTAAATATCAGGACTTCTGTCTTCTACCTAAGTTTTATAGGAAACATATTGCTATCATTTATTTACCTCCTATATGGCACCTCGTTCTTTATGTAATGTACATTCTCTTTCCTCAGAGTACAGTTCTTTATGTGTGACTATACTGATGTATAGCGCTAATTGTTAAATCCTTTTATTTTAAGCCCTACGAGATCTGGAAAACCTTAAACCCTGCACTCCATATTTTTATTTTTAGTATATTGTTTAAGCCAATTAGCATGAACATGGAAAATCTACAGGAAATTAACATTTGTGGATTGTAAAGGATGGCAATTATATTTCACCTTCTTCGTAAGATGTACATTGGGTTTAGCCTTTTCTTCCTTGTTATGTAACTGATATTTTCAGTAGCAATCATCAAAAATTTGGAACAGGGCCCCCAACCATTACATGAAATTTACAGTGCTGTGACCTCTTATGTAATAAATAGGCACAAGGGCCCAGGAGCAACCGCTTAGGGTAATACCCCTGGCCATGAATCCCTCTAGTCTTTCATCCATTCGCATTGTGCTGATGCCGTTCCTGCATGTTGGGCCATTCCAAAAAATATTCAAACACTTGTATAATCAGGGCTTGGTGTGGGTGAAATTCTTACAGATATGACCAGCTTAGTCAATGAGGTTGATTTTTAAGGGAAAACCATCAATGGGGCAAGTTTAGTTAGAGATCCCTACTTCTTGACATATTTGTAATTTTCATAGAAATTATATTATAGCACATGGTGCAATGCTATTTATGTTCTTTCGGAGAACTGAAAATAGTAGTATGCCGTTTTTCTGGTCTAAATTAGAGTTGAACCCTAATTATTTCTTTACATGAGGACCTGGCCGTCAATGGGGATGAGTTACCTCTGGAATTGGACCTAGAAAGTAAAATTTTCTGGTATAATGTAACTAACACACTAAGAATCGGACAGTACAGTCAAGGAAATAAGTATTTGATCCCTTGATGATTTTGTAAGTTTGCCCACTGTCAAAGACATGAACAGTCTAGAATTTTTAGGCTAGGTTAATTTTACCAGTGAGAGATAGATTATATTTAAAAAAAAAAAGAAAATCACATTGTCAAAATTATATATTTTTATTTGCATTGTGCACAGAGAAATAAGTATTTGATCCCTTTGGCAAACAAGGCTTAATACTTGGTGGCAAAACCCTTGTTGGCAAACACAGCAGTCAGACGTTTTTTGTAGTTGATGATGAGGTTTGCACACATGTTAGATGGAATTTTGGCCCACTCCTCTTTGCAGATCATCTGTAAATCATTAAGATTTCGAGGCTGTCGCTTGGCAACTCGGATCTTCAGCTCCCTCCATAAGTTTTCCATGGGATTAGGGTCTGGAGACTGGCTAGGCCACTCCATGACCTTAATATGCTTCTTTTTGAGCCACTCCTTTGTTGCCTTGGCTGTATGTTTCGGGTCATTGTCGTGCTGGAAGACCCAGCCACGAGCAATTTTTAATGTCCTGGTGGAGGGAAGGAGGTTGTCACTCAGGATTTGACGGTACATGGCTCCATCCATTCTCCCATTGATGCAGTGAAGTAGTCCTGTGCCCTTAGCAGAGAAACACCCCCAAAGCATAATGTTTCCACCTCCATGCTTGACAGTGGGGACGGTGTTCTTTGGGTCATAGGCAGCATTTCTCTTCCTCCAAACACGGCGAGTTGAGTTAAAGAGGCTCTGTCACCAGATTTTGCAACCCCTATCTGCTATTGCAGCAGATCGGCGCTGCAATGTAGATTACAGTAACGTTTTTATTTTTAAAAAACGAGCATTTTTGGCCAAGTTATGACCATTTTTGTAATTATGCAAATGAGGCTTGCAAAAGTCCAAGTGGGTGTGTTTAAAAGTAAAAGTCCAAGTGGGCGTGTATTAGGTGCGTACATCGGGGCGTTTTTAATACTTTTACTAGCTGGGCGCTGTGAAGAGAAGTAACATCCTCTTCTCTTCAGAACGCCCAGCTTCTGGCAGTGCAGATCTGTGACGTCACTCACAGGTCCTGCATCGTGACGGCCACATCGGCACCAGAGGCTACAGTTGATTCTGCAGCAGCATCAGCGTTTGCAGGTAAGATCGACTTACCTGCAAACGCTGATGCTGCTGCAGAATCAACTGTAGCCTCTGGTGCCGATGTGGCCGTCACGATGCAGGACCTGTGAGTGACGTCACAGGTCTGCACTGTCACAAGCTGGGCGTTCTGAAGAGAAGAGGATGTTACTTCTCATCAGAGCGCCCAGCTAGTGAAAGTATTAAAAACGCCCCGATGTACGCACATAATACACGCCCACTTGGACTTTTACTTTTAAACACACCCACTTGGACTTTTGCAAGCCTCATTTGCATAACTACAAAAATGGTCATAACTTGGCCAAAAATGCTCGTTTTTTTAAAATAAAAACGTTACTGTAATCTACATTGCAGCGCCGATCTGCTGCAATAGCAGATAGGGGTTGCAAAATCTGGTGACAGAGCCTCTTTAATGCCAAAGAGCTCAATTTTAGTCTCATCTGACCACAGCACCTTCTCCCAATCACTCTCAGAATCATCCAGATGTTCATTTGCAAACTTCAGATGGGCCTGTACATGTGCCTTCTTGAGCAGGGGGACCTTGCGGGCACTGCAGGATTTTAATCCATTACGGCGTAATGTGTTACAAATGGTTTTCTTGGTGACTGTGGTCCCAGCTGCCTTGAGATCATTTAGAAGTTCCCCCGTGTAGTTTTCGGCTGAGCTCTCACCTTCCTCAGGATCAAGGATACCCTACGAGGTGAGATTTTGCATGGAGCCCCAGATCGATGTCGATTGACAGTCATTTTGCATGTCTTCCATTTTCTTACTATTGCACCAACAGTTGTCTCCTTCTCACCCAGCGTCTTACTTATGGTTTTGTAGCCCATTCCAGCCTTGTGCAGGTCTATGATCTTGTCCCTGACATCCTTAGAAAGCTCTTTGGTCTTGCCCATGTTGTAGAGGTTAGAGTCAGACTGATTAATTGAGTCTGTGGACAGGAGTCTTTTATACAGGTGGCCATGTAAGAGCTGTCTATAATGCAGGCACCAAGTTGATTTGGAGCGTGTAACTGGTCTGGAGGAGGCTGAACTCTTAATGGTTGGTAGGGGATCAAATACTTATTTCTCTGTGCACAATGCAAATAAATATATATCATTTTGACTATGTGATTTTCTTTTTTTTTTTTATATAATCTATCTCTCACTGGTAAAATTAACCTAGCCTAAAAATTCTAGACTGTTCATGTCTTTGACAGTGGGCAAACTTACAAAATCAGCAAGGGATCAAATACTTATTTCCTTCACTGTATATGGGAAGCAATCAAGATATTTTAATAATTGGAAAAGCTTGATATGACACAAAGTGGTCTTCTGAATTTATGCGACGCTTTCCTTCTTATTCTACCCATCTAAAGAATATATATACGGCAGCTTCCATAATGTATGGTATTCCCCCACTAGTCCTCAGAATTGTCGTCTTCTCCCGAAATATCATAGTGGAGCAGCAACTACGGATGTGTCCACTTCTTAGCTTTTCTTGAATTGCATTAAGTTATACAATTTGTCATGATACCAATTCAATACAATCTCACGCCAACCAGTAAAAACAACGTATATGTTTTTTTTCTTTATCATGGGAGTCTATGGGCGACGGATTGTATCCTTCATGTCATCTGTCACAGCCATCCAGTAAAAAACGTATAAATGAACATATACGTTGTTTTAACATCAATGGGCGATGGATGGCTGACAGATGACTGACGGATGCCATCCTTCGGAGATATCTGGGTTTTTAACATGTTTGTTTAACATCTTGCGCCATACAGGATATGTCTTGTTTAAATATTAGTTAAATGGGTATTCCCATCTCGGACATTTATGGCATATCGACAGGATATGCCACTAATGTCTGATAGATGCAGGTGTTACCTCTGGGACCGACACTTATCTCTAAAATGGGGCCCCCTGACCCCCATCCGACCTTGTGGCGTTGTTGCTAGGCTCCGGCCACTGAAATACAATGTGGCCGGGTTTTTATGGATACACCCGAGCGCGTTTTGCTACGCTGTTTCCGTAACTCCCATAGAAGTGAATAGGAGTTACGGAAACAGCGTAGCACAGCTGTAGCTTTCTGCGCTATGCTGTTTCCATAACTTCCATTCACTTTTATGGGATTCCTCGTTTATTTCAGGAAAACCCAGCTACTGTCTTCAGACAGTGGCAAGAACCTGGCAACAGTGACAGAAGTTAGGATGGGGATCAGGATTCTAGAAGTAGAGGTCCCAGAGGTAGGACCCGCATTTATCTGACATTTATGGCATATCATGTGGATATACCATAAATGTCCGAGATTGGAATACCCCTTAAAGAGAAGCTACATCTGTATTTGTGTAAAATAGTTGTCAGATACCGCCATGAATAACTGACAGACTATAGGGGATTTGCTTAGGACAGGGCATGACTAATCCACTTTGAAAATAATTGGAGTAATGAATTTTGCTCGGGTTTATGGATCTCACCTTCTAGTTCCAATAAGTTTCCTGTTGTTCATTTTAAACTTTCCAAACAAATTCCGCTTTACTTAGTGATCCCAATTTTTGCACTTTGCTTTATTATTTTCCAAAACGACCTTGGGGATTACAAATTTCTAACACTTTAATAAATCCATGGTGGTTACGGTACAATTTTATTACCTTTGTTTGTATAACTGGAAGGGAAAATCCTAAATGAATAATCACATTGAATAACAATAAAAAATGTTGGTGTCAAACATGTACGCTTATGATTTGCCCAATCTATACCCTTGAGAGCCATTGACATTTCAAGGTCGACATATGACAAAACATTTTCATTACTGATACATGCAATAAAGTTAATAGACAATTTACTTGTTAATCAGAAGAAACGTAACGCAGTCTTATCCCACACTGCAGTGAACACCCAGTTTTCAGACAGGTGCTCTTAGAGAAATATGTTTGAACACCAACCTCAGATTTTTTTTAGAAGTAAAAAACTCAAAATGCACTGTTTCAAATTATTATGCACAACAGAGATCAAAACATTTTAAAGGTTGTAAAGAGAACTAAAATGGTAATTTGTTGAATTTGCAGCATACGGAGGTCATATTTACAGAAATCAAAAGCTCTTTCAATCCCAAAAAACTTAACAGGACAAGTTACATGTTAACATAGGACCCCTTCTTTGATATCACCTTCACTATTCTCCATTGAATTTGTGAGTATTTGGACAGTTTCTGCTTGAATATCTTTGCAGGATGTCAGAATAGCCTCCCAGAGCTTCTGTTTTGATGTGAACTACCTCCCACCCTCATAGATATTTTGCTTGAGGATGCTCCAAAGGTTCTCAATAGGGTTGAGGTCAGGGGAACATGGGGGCCACACCATGAGTTCCTCTCCTTTTATGCCCATAGCAGCCAATGACACAGAGGTATTCTTTGCAGCATGAGATGGTGCATTGTCATGCATGAAGATAATTTTGGTACGGAAGGCATGGTTCTTCTTTTTGTACCACGGAAGAAAGTGGTCAGTCATAACTCTACGTACTTTGCAGAGGTCATTTTCACACCGTCAGGGACCCTAAAGTGGCCTACCAGCTCTCTCCCCATAATTCCAGCCCCAAACATGACCTCACCACCTCCTTGCTGACATCTCAGCCTTGTTAGGACATGGTGGCCATTCACCAACCATCCACTACTCCATCCATCTGGAATATCCAGGGTTGCACGGCACTCATCAGTAAACAAGACGGTTTGAAAATTAGTCTTCATGTATTTCTGAGCCCACCTCAACCGTTTCTGCTTGTGAGCATTGTTTAGGGGTGGCCGAATAATAGCTTTATGCACACTTGCAAACCTCCTGGAGGATCCTACACCTTGAGGTTCCCGGGACTCCAGAGGCACCAGCGGCTTCAAATACCTGTTTGCTGCTTTGCAATGGCATTTTAGCAGCTGCTCTCCTAATCCTATTAATTTGTTTGGCAGAAACCTTCCTCATTATGCCTTTATCTGAACGAACCCGTCTGTGCTCTGAATCAGCCACAAATCTTTTCACAGTACGAAGATCACGCCTACGTTTTCTTGAAATATCCAATGTTTTCATACCTTGTCCAAGGTATTGCACTATTTCACGCTTTTCGGCAGCAGAGAGATCCTTTTTCTTTCCCATATTGCTTGAAACCTGTGGCCTGTTTAATAATGTGGAACGTCGTATTAAGTAGTTTTCCTTTGATTGGGCACACCTGGCAAACTAATTATCACAGGCGTCTGAGATTGATTACAATGATCCAAATAGCCCTAAGACACAATACCATCCATGAATTTAATTGAAAAACTAATAATTAAATGTTTATGACACTTAAATCCAATGCGCATAATAATTTGGAACACGGTATATATATATACAGTGAAGGAAATAAGTATTTGATCCCTTGCTGATTTTGTAAGTTTGCCCACTGTCAAAGTCATGAACAGTCTAGAATTTTTAGGCTAGGTTAATTTTACCAGTGAGAGATAGATTATATAAAAAAAAAATACAGAAAATCACATTGTCAAAATGATATATATTTATTTGCATTGTGCACAGAGAAATAAGTATTTGATCCCTTGCTGATTTTGTAAGTTTGACCACTGTCAAAGACATGAACAGTCTAGAATTTTTAGGCTAGGTTAATTTTACCAGTGAGAGATAGATTATATTAAAAAAAAATACAGAAAATCACATTGTCAAAATCATATATATTTATTTGCATTGTGCACAGAGAAATAAGTATTTGATCCCCTACCAACCATTAAGAGTTCAGCCTCCTCCAGACCAGTTACACGCTCCAAATCAACTTGGTGCCTGCAGTAAAGACAGCTGTCTTAAATGGTCATCTGTATAAAAGACTCCTGTCCACAGACTCAATCATCAGTCTGACTCTAACCTCTACAACATGGGCAAGACCAAAGAGCTTTCTAACGATGTCAAGGACAAGATCATAGACCTGCACAAGGCTGGAATGGGCTACAAAACCATAAGTAAGACGCTGGGTGAGAAAGAGACAACTGTTGGTGCAATAGTAAGAAAATAGAAGACATACAAAATGACGGTCAATCGACATCGATCTGGGGCTCCATGCAAAATCTCACCTCGTGGGGTATCCTTGATCCTGAGGAAGGTGAGAGCTCAGCCGAAAACTACACGGGGGGAACTTGTTAATGATCTCAAGGCAGCTGGGACCACAGTCACCAAGAAAACCATTGGTAACACATTACGCCGTAATGGATTAAAATCCTGCAGTGCCCGCAACGTCCCCCTGCTCAAGAAGGCCCGTCTGAAGATTGCAAATGAACATCTGGATGATTCTGAGAGTGATTGGGAGAAGGTGCTGTGGTCAGATGAGACTAAAATTGAGCTCTTTGGCATTAACTCAACTCGCCGTGTTTGGAGGAAGATAAATGCTGCCTATGACCCAAAGAACACCGTCCCCACTGTCAAGCATGGATGTGGAAACATTATGTTTTGGGGGTGTTTCTCTGCTAAGGGCACAGGACTACTTCACCGCATCAATGGGAGAATGGATGGAGCCATGTACCTTCAAATCTTGAGTGACAACCTCCTTCCCTCCACGATGACATTAAAATGGCTCGTGGCTGGGTCTTCCAGCACGACAATGACCCAAAACATACAGCCAAGGCAACAAAGGAGTGGCTCAAAAAGAAGCACATTAAGGTCACGGAGTGGCTTAGCCAGTCTCCAGACCTTAATCCCAACGAAAACTTATGGAGGGAGCAGAAGATCCGAGTTGCCAAGTGACAGCCTCGAAATCTTAATGATTTACAGATGATCTGCAAAGAGGAGTGGGCCAAAATTCCATCTAACATGTGTGCAAACCTCATCATCAACTACAAAAAAACGTCTGACTGCTGTGCTTGCCAACAAGGGTTTTGCCACCAAGTATTAAGTCTTGTTTGCCAAAGGGATCAAATACTTATTTCTCTGTGCACAATGCAAATAAATATATATAATTTTGACAATGTGATTTTCTGTTTTTTTCTTTATATAATCTATCTCTCACTGGTAAAATGAACCTAGCCTAAAAATTCTAGACTGATCATGTCTTTGACAGTGGGCAAACTTACAAAATCAGCCTGGGATCAAATACTTATTTCCTTCACTATATATATGGTGGATAGGGGGGTCCTGTTAGAGTTGAATCTTTATTTCACTATTTTGTGAGATTGTTGGAATCAACATGTCAACAGAAATAAATCACGGCAAACTTAAATACATATATCCTAAAGGAAAACTCCCGAAAATGTTTCATAATTGGTAAAATGGATGCACTAGGATCACTTAATATACCATTAAATCTTTCACTCTGGGCCCTCAAATTCCAAGGAGCACTGTACGTATAACGTCCTTAACACCACAGGAAATAACAAAATGACTGCATGTTACTTTGCTGTACAGGAGAAGCCAAATCGACACCACATCACTTCCTTCTCTGCAGCTATTGGCTGAAGCTTCACCTCACAGACTTCCTGCTCTGCCCGCCCCTTGCACTCTCTCTTCACATAATACCGGTAATATTGAGCTCTCTGCTTCATATTAGCTTCTTCCTCCTGCACTTGGACCAAGGAGCAGAGAGGACTACCTGATAGGGTGCAGAGAGCTCTGAGTATTACCAGTATTATGTGCAGAGTGCATGCATGTGGTGGGCACAGCAGGAAGTCTGTGAGGTGCAACTTCAGCCAATAGCTGCCGAGCAGGAGGTTATGTTAGGCCAGGGACATGGGGATGGGGGTGACACATTGATTTGGTAGGTTCTTCTGTACAGTCAAATAACGCGCAACCATTTCTTTATTTTCTGTAGTGTTAAGGATCTATAGTGTACAGAGCACTTTGTAAACGTGCATTTGAGGGGCCCGGAATGAAAGATTGAATGGCCTTGATATGTAAAATTACCCAAGAAAGTCAATTTTTACTGATTATAAGAATTTGCCCAGAGTTTGCAACTTTCAAAACATATTCTGATATGTCATGGAGACGCATTAGATAATGTCATGGGTGAGGCTCAGAAGGGAATTTGGCTCTCTGTTCCTTTTGGTTTCAGTTGGCTAGATTTGGAGATCTCCTTATCATTGAGCTTAGCTGATAGTCCCAATTAAATAATCGGGACTTTACTGCACCATCAGTTTCCCTCATGGAGATATCTGAGTAAAGCTAATGCAAGTCAAAGAGGCAAACCCTACATAGTATGACACATCCCCTTTAAATAACCCCATAATTATTGCTTCATATGCATTAGCACTGGAAGAAGTAGAGAAGGGAAAGCCAAATGGTTGCCCACTTGTGCACATAGAAGGCTTATTTTGCAATCATTGATTTGCATTATAAGGTTGTTATTCTAAGTATTACTAGTACTTTCCTTATTTTTTTTTAATTTGTCCCTTTATACACTGCAATAATAATCAGGTCTTTAACATATTCCCGCTTGTACCTAAATTTCAGATTACCATTTTGTCACCTGGATCCTAGCCAATGCTTACGGTTTACAGCTGTTCTTATCTGAAGTTTCCAGCAGAATGAAAAGTTCCTAATACCTCAGCACCTCTTCTGCCTGGAAGCAACTGGTAATATCAGGAGAATCCCATTATGACCTTGTCTTCTCAAAACAAATGTCTCTGCGTTCAGCTGTGCTCCGCTGTGCGGGTGGGCAGACCAGCTGTCAGATCCACAGTTAAATATATCTGCAAACAACGGAAATGTAGTAGAACAAATAGGTAGTAAGAAGCAGATAGATCAACGGACAACAGGGAAGATTTATTCCAACAAAGAATGATATAGGAACACTAAAAGTCACATATAATAAGAGCTAGATTCAATTTGGTGGAGGCCTCTGGGTGAAAAATTATCCATACCACCCACCATACCGGCCTATTGCAGCAATATAAAGGAGAGTCGACTGTGCATCCCTATAACCCCTAATCCACTGAAGTCTGCGGGAATTATGGAGACAGCCGGGCCAGTGGCTCATATACAAAGAGAGACACATGATGTGTGGTCACCTCTCCACCTCTTCTCGGGTGAATAGCATAGTCTTTTTTAAGAGGTGGTGGCCCAGGG